>NW_012088497.1:0-1374 GCF_000956235.1 Wasmannia auropunctata | reverse complement strand
TCATGTCATTATTTTGGCTTTTTTGTTTTTTATAAAACAATTTTTTTGAAAAAAACATTTAAAAAACATTAAAAAATATACTTGGCGATCTTTTTTTACATTTTTAATGTCTTTTCCACGAATTTCACTAATTTTTGTTAAGTTTTTGTTTCATTATTATTGTAATAAAACGATTTTATGTGATTGTGTTATACATTGAAAATACCATATAGATTTGACCATAATCCATAAACCATAAACCATATAGATTTTTATTAATTTAATTTAACACATTTTTTTCGAGGTATAATATTTACAAAATGATTTTTGTAAAATGAAATATTATAGACAATATTTTTGGTTTTATGGCTTATATGTAAAAAAAAGCACCGCAACATTTGAGAATCCCGGTACTGAAAGCGATTAATGACGTCACATGCTCTTTTGTAGATTCTAATTAAACGAGGAAAACATGTGACATTATTAATCACTCCCGAAGCGATTAAACTCGTATCGTCTAAAAACGCTATTAGAAAATTTTTATTAGAAGTCTCACTATTTTTAATAAACTTTTAAATTAGTAAAATAAAATATTATAAAAAATATATTTGATTAAGAAAAGATGCAGCATACATTTTTTTATACTCAACAAAAATATTTTTTTCTTTAAAAAAAATTATTTTTGTTTAAGTTAACAATTACTACAGATACAGATTTCAGATATCATCGTTAAATAACGTGTTATAAACAAATGATAATAGCGTGAGAGATTTAGAACCTTTTCCGATTTATTAGTATTAAATAATAATTACGAAACAAGTGGATTATTGATATTTTTACCCGATTATTAAATATAATAAATTTTAAACAATTGCAACAATTCAGTTTGATTTTTAAGCCTTAATTAATAATTACTGTACAAACAGATCTCAGATATTGTCGTTAATTATTAAATGTGTAAACAAATGGATAATGCAAGAGATTTAGAATTTATTCTATTTAATTTATTAGTGTTAAATAACAATTACCAAAAAAATGGATCGATATCTTTAGCCGATTGTTAAATAATGGATTTTATAAAAGTGCAATAGTTTAGACCGAATTCTAAATCCTAATTAACAATTGTTGCATAGATAGATCTTAAATATCATCGTTAACTTGTTAAATATCACGTTATAAACAAATGGATAGTATGAGAGTATGTTTAGAACTTATTTTGTTTAATTTATTAATGCTAAATAATAATTATCAAAGAGAGAGATCATAGGTATATTTATCCGATTATTAAATAATATACTTTAAACAAATACAATATTTTAATCCAATTTCTAAGTTTTAATTAACAATTTACATACAAACAGATCTCAAATATCATCGTTAATACCCGATTATTAA
>NW_012088496.1:0-368 GCF_000956235.1 Wasmannia auropunctata | reverse complement strand
ATCAACATGGCGGAACATTTAGTTCTCATTTTAGCCCTGTAAGAATGTGATGGCGCTGCAAACACTGGTAAACGAAGAACAATAGGAGTTTGTAACCCCTGATGGCAACTCTCCAAAGTTGTCAGCTGACATTGTCTGTCAACAATGAAGAAAATTGAGTATCGCGCAGTGATAAAATTCCCACACAGCACAAATGACTGTTTGCTAGCTAATAGTCGACTTTTTTCAGTCAAGTTAAAGCCGACTATTAAAGTCGACATTAAGCCGTCTAGTTCTAGGTTGATTTTTGTCAACTTTAACTGTCGACTGTAAGTCGACGTAGAGTCAACCATTTTTAGAAAATCAAAGTCGTCTTTTGCTGAATCTTT
>NW_012088495.1:0-405 GCF_000956235.1 Wasmannia auropunctata | reverse complement strand
ATTATCTCTCAATTTTTTATGATAATTTTATTGATATACAAATATATTAAATAATATGCTGAAGATTCTAACTTCTGACAACCAATGATATTAATGCCTTTTTAAGATTTACGCGAAATTTAAGATTTACATTTGTGAATTTGTTTTTGTAACAATAGTTTTTTAACAAATATTTTTAAATTATATTTAAGAATATTCTTAAATTACATTTAAAATATTTATAAATTTACTGTATAGTTATAAGTTACATTTAAAAATAGTCGATAAGTAATATTTAGATATATTTATTAATGGCAATTGCAAATGACGCATTTTTTGTTTTTGAGTGCGACTATTTCACTGATAAAATTTCATTATTGTGTATCACGCCAGCAAATGCGTAGTTTATACCGATGGAAAGACGAA
>NW_012088494.1:0-516 GCF_000956235.1 Wasmannia auropunctata | reverse complement strand
ATTTTAATTTGCTTCCAATTTATAAAATAAAAATTAATCTTAAAGGAATTCTATTGCCAGATACTGCTGCAGGCTGCTACCTTTATTTCTCCCAACTACCGCTTTGCCACACGGTGTCGCTACAGATCTTGGCTACCAACGTGAAGTTGGCGTCAGCGGTCCATGATTATATAGTCAAAGGTTGTACTTAGCAAAAATATATATATATTTTATGCATTTACCTTTTTCATCATCGCTGCATTTTTTGCAGATGGTGGCGGTGACGGTGGTTGTGCCTGTGCCACTTTCGCTGCCGGTGGTGGTGGTGCCGGTGCCACTATCGCTGCCGGTGGTGGTGGTGGTGGCGATGCCACTATCGTTGCCGGTGGTGGTGGTGGTCGTGGTGCCGGTGTCGCTGATGATGTCTGCGACATCGGCGCTGCCGTTTGATTGTTCGGGCAGCAGCCCGAACTTTTATCTAAACTTTTCGCTGAAATTAAAGATAAAAATTAATAGTGCATCAGTCTCTCTCTCTCT
>NW_012088493.1:8118-8575 GCF_000956235.1 Wasmannia auropunctata | reverse complement strand
TCGACCAATCATAAAGTCTGTTCGTTTTAGCTGACCGGATTATCCCGGGTATGAACTGGCTGCAGTTGGTGGCTAGTTCAGAGTTATCTTCTACCAATGTAGAAAGTGCAGCTAGTGCAGCCAGTTCATACCCTGGATAATCTGGTCAGCTAAAACGAACAGACTTTATGATTGGTCGATTGATGAACTCGAACCAGCTAAAACAAATAGGCCTATAGTTAATTATTCTCCTTATATTTGTCTGTGATTGATCAATTCTTACGGTTTACGACTTACTACATTATATTACTCTCATTGGTCTAGTTTCCATCGAAGCATTAATTCACACCTAATGCGGCGTATAATCAAATTTAAGTCGATGTAAACACACTAGACTTTGCTCACTTCACTCCTACTTCGATACACAAGCTTTATCGGCAGCAAATTGATATAAAATTTAGTCGGTGGACGATTGAAA
>NW_012088493.1:0-528 GCF_000956235.1 Wasmannia auropunctata | reverse complement strand
GACCGCGGTCCGCGGCGGGCGGGCGTATCTCGCCGCGCGTTCAGATTCGACGAGCTTTATATATTAATATCTCAAAAACTATTGCGAAGATCGCAAAATGATAGAGGACTTTTTTGTTCAGTTTGGTCCACACTACCTGCCCACAAACGCTGTACCGTTGAGTACGAGACACCCTGTATATTAATATCTCGAAAACTATTGCGAAGATCGCAAAATGGTAGAGGACTTTTTTGTTCAGTTTGGTCCACACTACCTGCCCACAAGCGCTGTACCATTGAGTATGAGACACCCTGTATATATACAGGGTGAATTTTAATGGATGGACACCACATTTTCAAGCCGTTTACCATAGGCGGTAAATTACCGACTGCACCTCTAGTACTTGAGCGATCTAGAGATGGCAGCGGCTTAGATAGATGTACAAACGTATAATACTTAATAATTACGGCTTAATTCTCGTCGTCTTTCGTAACATTTCATTCAAATAGATAAATTAAATAAACACAAACTAAACAATTATAATTATCA
>NW_012088492.1:0-303 GCF_000956235.1 Wasmannia auropunctata | reverse complement strand
ATTATCGCGTAATATAGATTCGACATTCAAACACTGATTCGATCGGATGCATAATCGCAATACTCGTTCGGTCGAAAATCAAGACATATACCGCCGCCGACGCGTCGCCCGCGCCGCGGCGCGACGCTTGTTTCGCATAAGCTGACGGCATGCGGGACGAATTACGCAGCTTCACTATCTTAGTTATGCGTTTATCCATATGTACGCTGTATGTAACGTACGCCATACATATGGATAAATGTGTAATTCAGATAGTGAAGCGGAGCAATTTGTCTCGCACGCGGTCAGCTTACGCGAAACAAG
>NW_012088491.1:0-421 GCF_000956235.1 Wasmannia auropunctata | reverse complement strand
ATTGTAATTGTATTAAAAGAATATAATGGTCGAAATAAAAAAAGGCGTAACTAAAAAAATGCATTAGTATAAACAGAAAAAGCTAAAATAATGACATAAAAAAAAAGTGAAATCAAAATGTTATTCCAAGTACATTGATTAGAATAATCAATATCGTAAAAAGAAATTAAAAAAAGATTATACATCGATAACAAGTAGCAAATTACGTGACAGAAAAATCAAAGATGGGAAGAAATCTCCAGCAGCAGCATATTTGTCGCCCGTTTTATATACATATAACTCATGGAAATAATACATGCAATTCATGCTAACAATACATTATTTATTCAACATAATATTATTATAATTCAGTTTATAACATTATTGTTACAAAAAGTTAATAAGTATAAGAATTTATATGGCAAATTTAGTATATTTAAGT
>NW_012088490.1:0-320 GCF_000956235.1 Wasmannia auropunctata | reverse complement strand
GAGTTCAGACGTGTGCTCTTCCGATCTGAATGCAATAGTTAGATAATATATACAAACATGAATGTAATAGTTAGATAAAAAAGCATTATATATTGAAATCATTTTCATATAAATTTACATATTGTTTAATACAGAAATGCGACCCGGGCACGCCAAGTTTTTTCTTCATTATAATCTAGTTTATCTACTTTCCATTTTTCAATTTTTGAATTATTTTTCATAAATAAGTCTTTTTTGAGGTTTTTTTTTAATAATGAGGTACTTGGTTAATTTTATTGATTTCACGACTATTTTTTGATCAACACATTTTTTTAGGTACT
>NW_012088489.1:0-399 GCF_000956235.1 Wasmannia auropunctata | reverse complement strand
ATCGTAGCGACTTGTTTTTTTTTTTTCAAATTAAAGAGAAATATTCCAACTTTATGACGCTGGAAACCGCATATCTGAGAAAAATTTTAGCAAGTCCGTGCATTCGTTCAAACTTTGCAATTTTCAGTGTGGCAAACATGCTCTCAGATTTAAGAGTTTACAGTAACAGCGATGCATTAAATTTAAAATCGACTCACAGTACCTTAAAGTAAAGTAGATTTCAAGCTTTCATTTGAAAAAAAGTTCATCATTTTACGATGATTTTTCGCGGAGTTAAGGCCTTCACACATAAAATCCCGTAAAGCCGTAAGACGTAAGCATAAGAAAATCGACCAATCTCAATTGAGTGGAGGGGTTACGGACAACCTAATACTAAATTGAGATTGGTCGATTTTCTTA
>NW_012088488.1:0-464 GCF_000956235.1 Wasmannia auropunctata | reverse complement strand
ATTATTCATTATATCACGTAACGTCCGATCTATAATTTCTAAGGCATACCGTGGTGCCATTGGTGCTTCGTCCCAAATAAAAACATCTACTTCTTTTAAATATTGTGCTTCCTTAGATTGAATTTTAAAAGCGGATGATGAGTCAACAAATAATGGAACTGGTAATCCTAAAGTTTTATGGACTGTCTTTCCAGCAGGAAGTAACGTTGCTGCGATACCCGTAAAAGCCATAGTACATATATTTTTATTTCGAATTTTAGTTAAATAATAAATTGTTTTGTATATAAATGTTTTACCTGTTCCTCCTGAACCATCAATATAAAAACAATGGCTATTACAATAATTGTTATTATTTAATTTGTTTAATATTAAATCCATTATTTTTTTTTGTTTTTCATTTAATTGATTGTATTGTCTAGAACCAATTTCCAGCTTGTTTATGTGATACATAATCTTCCACATTA
>NW_012088487.1:0-348 GCF_000956235.1 Wasmannia auropunctata | reverse complement strand
TGTATAAGAGACAGTTACAATCTACCTTGAATAATCTGTGGGAATTTCTCTGGTTCAGGGGGCTCGAACTCTCACCTAGTAAATCGGCATGTTTTTTTCCAGATCAAGAACCGACCCTCCCTCCTTGCCTTTGAACCTCTCAATTAATAATCAACCGATTCCTAGGGTTTTTTCTTTCCGCTTCTTGGGCATACTATTAGATCCTTCCCTTAAAGGCGAGTCTCACTTTAAATATCTTATCCAAAAGGGCAAAGCTGTGACTGACGCCATGGCTGCGGTTGTCAGTACCAAATGGGGTGCTCAACCAGAATCCATGTTATGCCTGTATAGAGCTATCTTTAGAGGTGC
>NW_012088486.1:0-466 GCF_000956235.1 Wasmannia auropunctata | reverse complement strand
TGATTGGACACGCAAATGGTCCAATCATAAGATTGATTTATCGCTATTATAAATGGCTGCCGAATAAATCAAACTTATGATTGGCCATTCGACGCCATTTTTAATATTTTCTAGTACTTTTGCGATACTGTCATAAGCCGGTCGCGCTTCTCTGATAATCTAGGACTCTACACACACTATGTTATATTTCCACCATGAGTATATCACTTTTATGAGCGCAGAAAGTTTGACGGGTTCAAGAAAAATTACCTAATTGTTTCAACTAATTCACTTTGGTCGTGTCAGAGAGAATTGTCGCGTCCTGCGGTGGGCGGGGTTGTTGGACAAAAGTGTCAGAACGCGGACAAATAGATTTAGGAATATTTGACTCTGGAAGTTGGGAGTTAGGGAATTATTCACTAGGGGAAGTGACTTCTAGAGGTCGAAATAGCCCTGGGAAATGCAGAAGATCGGAAGAGCACACGTC
>NW_012088485.1:0-749 GCF_000956235.1 Wasmannia auropunctata | reverse complement strand
AAATGCTGATTAATAAAATTTTGCAATTTTTCTCCGAATATTCCTGTGCTTGTGCATTTTTCCAACTATATTACATTGCAATGCTGCTGTGATATTTCGTTGTAATATTACAAAAGCGGCCATCTTAATGTTGCCGCAATCATACAATAACGATGCAGCAATATTTCGCAACCAATTTGCAATATTGCAATGTTTCAATGAAACTATTCTGCAATATATCAGCAATCTTTTTGTGCTGTATGGGTATTGTGTCGTTAAATGAAAAGCACCTTATGTCACACGATTGGATTACTAGGGAAATATTAGGGATTTCAAAAAGCACTAAGCTAAACAGTAAGCTGTAAGAATTGACCAATCTCAGTTGAATGTAAAAAGAATACTCGATGGCGATTGGTTAATTTTTACAACCCGATATATGACGTATTGTAGAACTGGTCATATTTATTTCTTCAAATCACATTAGTAGATGTCGCGATTGCTACGGCACAGTCACAGAGTCGTTACAGCGTGGAAAACAAATGTTCAAACAAAAGTGAGGATTATTCGATCAGTGAATAATTAAAGATTATTGTACTACTTGTGGATTCCGAAAAAGGTTGGTAGTTTTGAGTTGAGAACATTATAAATAGATACATTAAAACACGCATGTCCGTAAATGTGATCAGCTCAAGAAAATTACTCATAACAGTAAATTTTGCTGCTAAAAAGAAAAAAACATAATTAATACCCATAGATCGGAAGAGCACACG
>NW_012088484.1:0-382 GCF_000956235.1 Wasmannia auropunctata | reverse complement strand
TTATTTGTAGTGACTTTCCCGTCATTTGTAGTTGAACCGTTCAAAAGTTACATTATATTAGCAATAAATAAAAAATGTAATTTTGTCAATTTTCAAGATATTTCAAATTCGTTTGCGGCATAATTTTTGGATCGTATTTTACGCTGAAAACAACAGTGTGTGATAAAGTGTATAAATGTATAACATATTTTTTTCACGATTTATATATTTGTGTTATGTCTTACCATCTACATACGTATAATCATTGAAATTTTACATCGCGCATGGATAGACAATGACTACAATACATTTGAATGAAATTATAAGTGCCAAGAGTTAAATAGCGGAAAATCCATGCACAGTAAAGATCGGAAGAGCACACGTCTGAACTCCAGTCACTTAG
>NW_012088483.1:0-403 GCF_000956235.1 Wasmannia auropunctata | reverse complement strand
TTCCACCATTATATTCTTTTAATACAATTACAATAGATATACTTGGAATAATTTTGATTTCACTTTTTTTATGGTATTATATTTTTGGTTTTTAAAATTGAATTTTTTAAAAATATTATTTGCAAAATGAATTTGTGTGATCGTATTATACATTGAAGATAATGACACTTGGATTTTTTTTTTAATAACTTTTTTTCGAGGTCGTGTTATACATTTAGGATAATACAAAGATTTAATTTTTTTAATTTGACACAACAATTTTTTCGAGGTAAAAACATTAAAAAATATATTTGGTGGTCTTTTTTACATTTTTAATGTTTTTTCCACGGATTTCACTAATTTTTTGTTACATTTTATATATTTTACTTATATCATTCCTTATTTTTTAATTTTTTAATTTAAT
>NW_012088482.1:0-479 GCF_000956235.1 Wasmannia auropunctata | reverse complement strand
ATACATTATAAGCTTTCAAATTTTGTAAGTAATTAATAATTATATATTACAAAAAATAATTTACCAATTGATTGTAATAAGTTTCTTTCAAACTTTTCATTTCGAATTCTATCGTTATTAATACCTTCGTTATTAATACCACTCCTTTTTTTTGGCTTTGTTTTATTTATAAAAGTACTGGTGTCTGGAAGAAAAAATTAAAAACAAAACGATAGAATGTTTTTTGAATTTATGAATTGTTCGCTACTGTTTTCTTTTGTCTCTAAACAATTACCTTATACTTTTATTTTAAAGATTTTAAAAATAGCGCCAGATACTACCATGTCTTTTGATTTATAAGATAATTAATTTTTAACAAAATTTCTATAATGTAGTAAATAAATAAACGCATACGAACCATTTGTTAAATGTGGAGGAGTCGGCAATTTAGTTTGTAAATTATTGTTATCGTCTGATGATGATAGATTGTCCTCATCAAA
>NW_012088481.1:0-379 GCF_000956235.1 Wasmannia auropunctata | reverse complement strand
TTGTATTAGACAGATTAAATGAATTATCATCTACTGATTTATTTGGTTCCCCATCTGTATTTATATTAAAAATACGGATTAAGTAATCTCTTATGCCGAATCTATTGGTATGTAATATAGTATATACGTGCTTAGGAGTAATACCAGAACCTTGGTCAAGCATGTAATCTGAAATTTTATTATAAATTTCTTTGGATGGTGGAAACGGTTTACCCTCTTCATCAAGAGCTCTAAACTCGGCTTTCGCCAAAGTTTCTATTAATTTTTCGCGATCGTACATTATGCAATTTTTTCTTTTGAAAGAAAAAAAGTAATTTACTTAAACGTTTTAAAAAAAAAATATATATATATATGTATATATGTATATATATATATATAT
>NW_012088480.1:0-317 GCF_000956235.1 Wasmannia auropunctata | reverse complement strand
GTCAACTGTCACGTTGTGATTCCGTTACATTCCGTTGTGGGCCACGGACTGAGGTGGACGCAGGTGGACGTCTGTGGCTCAAGTACTCTTCTTAGTGTTGCATCATCTTTTTTTCGCACCAAATATTGTTGCACCTAATATTGCATCATCTATTGTCGCACAAACCTTAAGTACAGGCTGTATCGCTTCTCGTGGAAGCGGAAGCCTTAGTGAGAAGAAGAAGAAGAAGTGTTACGTTGTGTGTTACAAGACACTTTTCGAAAATCGTGATTTCCAGAGGTAATCTCTTCACTTTATACACATCTCTGAGCGGGCTG
>NW_012088479.1:0-433 GCF_000956235.1 Wasmannia auropunctata | reverse complement strand
TTAATAATTGCAACCTCATACTAGTATTCCTTTTCTTTCCAGTTTTATGTCGTAATTACTAAATACTATAATTCGCATACTCGAGGATCCAGAAATTCATTCTTGTTTTACGTTATAATAATTAAAATGAGCCCATATATTTGAATGTTGGAATGCAAAATTATAAGGATGTCGTTTGACACGTGGATATATAATTCTTTATTAAAGAAAAGGAATTTACTCAATACCCACATAGAACGAAAATCTCCAATAGACGTCCATTAGACGTATTTCATGGAGATTCGGAACTTCCAGTGGATATCCATTAGACTTCCATTGGACGGCTACTTAAAGTCGATAGTTCCCCTTTGTGCACGTCCACTGGACTTCCATTAGACATCTCCATAGATGTCCATTAGACGTTACATGGATCGGAAGAGCACACGTCTGAACT
>NW_012088478.1:0-335 GCF_000956235.1 Wasmannia auropunctata | reverse complement strand
TAAAAAAAATTTTTTTTTAAACTTTTATATTAGTTGATTTTTAAAATAAAAAAAATTTTTTTTTAATTTTTTGTCATGTGATTTTTAAAATAAGAATTTATTTTTGACCCACCATTTCTTACCACTCATTACCACCCATCACCATCACCCACCATCACCACCCATTTTAATTGAACAAATTTTAACAATTTTTGAAAAAAATAAATTTTCAAAAAAATGACGTTTTAATCGGCCATTTTGAATCGGCCATTTTTTAATAAAATCACGATTTTTTAAAAAATAGCTACATAATTTATCTTTAAGATGAGTCCAGAAAGAAGTTTATATCTTTATTT
>NW_012088477.1:0-1670 GCF_000956235.1 Wasmannia auropunctata | reverse complement strand
GACGTGTGCTCTTCCGTTCTTATCGATGTGGTAGTAAACATGAAGACATCACTACACACTACTACATCAATATCACATGCATACTGCATACTCACAAATCGTTGGTAAAACAGCGACATTTTTGGAGTTTGATTTCAGTTTAGGATCGCCTTAAGAGCATGCTGAAAGGTCAGAAAAATTTGCACGAGATCGATAAAACAGAGTCTTCAATGTCAATGGTATCTCTAAATGAACTTCTTACAATATCTCCTGTTTTACTCAAACACGTGCATTGTCCTTATTTAACTTATTAAAACGCTATCTCTTGCAAAATCCGGCACTTACTGCTAGATGCAATTTTTGCTGTCTACCATTTCTGTATTTTAGCTAAATGTACGAAGTACATTTTAGTGGATATCTTTTTTTCTAAAATTTCAATCGTAGCTCAAATGGCTTTGTATTATTTGTTCATGTAATCTGTGGTGTGAGACGTAAGCATTTTGTACATATAAGCTACGGATCTTTTATACTAATAAAATGTTTAAGTCAGGTGATAGCTATTTTTTAATTTTTTTTCTGATTTTACTACAAATTCGTCCGTTTCACGCCACAATTTTATATCTATTTCAATCCTGTGAAAGGATTTTCAATTCCGTCAATTCGGAGAAATTTACTAAACTGTAATAATGTGTCGGTAATTCCGACATTTCAGCATTCTCTTAAAATTTCTCGAAACTAACAAAAACAGATACAAAAAATATTTCAAACAAAAGTTGTTTGACTTCAGGGGGGACTCTAAAATAGTACCAAATAGTTAGGTTTGTCTTTGGATGGCGCTATCAAGGTTAGGAAAAGGTTACTTCAAATTTTTTAAATGGAATCCCTTATTTTTTATTGTATATTCTTGTAGCTTATCTCGAGAGCTTTTTAAAACACATAGATAAAATATTTTTTGATTAAGTAAATCTTGAGTTATGAAATTTGAAAGTTACAGTACCGTCGGCATTAGCAATATCCATCAAGATGTCCGAACACTGGCTAAAATCTTTTGAATGTTGTTCAGGATTATGACCTTGATAAAATGTAAAGATCATCGACCATTTCTTTTTTTCAAAAATTAAAATATAATAATTTTTAAAAATGAAAATAAAAGCAACAATCTTTAATGGCCTTGATTTTGACACGTGTTGTCAAGATCATGATTCTAAACAACATTCAAAAGATTTTAGCCAGTGTTCGGACACCTTGGATAATGTTAATGCCAACGGTACTGCAACTTTCAAGTTTCATAACTCAAGAATTACTGAATAAAAAAATATTTTATCTATGTGTTTTGTGAAAGCTCTCGAGATAAGTTACAAGAATATACAATAAAAATGGCGGATCCTATTAAAAAAATTTTAAGACCTTTCTCTGACCTTGACAGCGCCACCCAACGTCAAACCAATTTATGTCCATTTTATGTCCCCCTTGAAATCAAACAACTTTTGTTTAAAATATTTTTTTGTATCTGTTATCGTTTTCGAGAAATCTTAGAGCGCTATTTAAAATGGGACACCCTGTATATACAGGGTGACTCGTACTCAATGGTACAGCGCTTGTATGCAGGTAGTGTGGACCAAACTGAACAAAAAAATCCTGTACCATTTTGCGATCTTTGCAATAGTTTTCGAGATATTAATATATAAAGC
>NW_012088476.1:0-365 GCF_000956235.1 Wasmannia auropunctata | reverse complement strand
CAAACAAGCGTCGCTTAATCTGATCAGTATCTAGCCAATGCAATTAGCCAATTACTGGCCAGTTACTGGCTAATTTCTAGTTTATTTTCTACTTGAGATGAAGATCCCATATAAGTCCTATACAGGGTGTCCCGTAACGCTTAATTAATATTTCAAGGTGTGAAAGAGAATGAAATTTTGAACTAAAAGTTCCTTTTTCAATTTTGGCTCAGACCATTATTTACAGAGTTATTAACGAATAAAGTTAATCAATCAGATCGCGCTTAGCCGGAGTACGCAGGAGCGTAGCGTGCCGTACGTGCGGCTCTTCGCGCTCACTTCACAGGTGAATGTATGTGAAGTGAGCGCGAAGAGCCGCACATACA
>NW_012088475.1:0-820 GCF_000956235.1 Wasmannia auropunctata | reverse complement strand
AAAATCATTAATAAAAAGAGGAAGGTTAACTTCGAAAAATTCATAGAAAGAATTGACTTGCTCTCTGATCCCAAAAACTTCTGGGATACAATTAATAAACTTAAAAAATCAACCTTCTTTAACACGAGTAGCATGCCCTCCGAAAGTAGGTCTATCTCAATTGGTAAATTCATTGATAGGTTTGTCCCCTCATGGACCCAAAATCAGTTTAAAAATCCATCCTTCTCAGAGGTCAACCCGTCATTTAATCCCATCTTCTCTTCCTTTGAATTAAACGAAATCATAAGCAATCTTAAGAAGGGTAGTAGCCCAGGTCCAGATCTTATAAGTAATGATTTCCTCAGAATTTTGCCTCCTCTGGCAATTAATAAGCTACTTTTAATTTTCAATCAGATAATGGAGAATGGCTCCTTCCCAGAATCATGGAATCAGTGTGACATTATTCTAATACCTAAACCCAGAAAGAACGATTTCAGACCGATTACACTGGCTTTCAGTGTTTTGAAGGTGCTTGAGAGACTGGTCAAGTCTAGAGTTGAAAGACTGATAGAGCTTGACTATTTGCTGCCCCCATCCCAATTTGGCTTTAGGAAGGGTAGATCATGCGATGACTGTTTGGCTTTGCTGAACCTATATATTTATAAAGCTTTTTCCAACAAGAACCTAGCAGGAGGTCTTTTTCTAGACATCAAATCCGCATACGACAACGTAGACCCGAATATCCTATTTGAGGAAATTGATAAACTCAAAATACTATATGGCTATAAAAGCTTCCTAAGAAATCTGATCAGTCCAAGACTGGCGAACATCTTCGAATCCG
>NW_012088474.1:0-701 GCF_000956235.1 Wasmannia auropunctata | reverse complement strand
TATTATTTTCAATGTATACGTAAAAAATAAAAACAAGAAATGCATTAGATAGCGTAATGAGGACCGCAGAAATTAAAAAGGGATTTCGATAACAAGTAACAAATTACGTGACAGAAAAATCAAAGATTGGAAAAAATCTCCGAGATTTTTTCCAATCTTTGATTTTTCTGTCACGTAATTTTTTTTACATTAAATTAAATTTTTTTAAAATCATGAATATGTTAGAGATAATACAACTTGGATTTTGTTTGTTTAATTTGATACAATAGTATTTTCGGGGTATATTAATTACAAAATAATTTTACATGATTGTTATATATTGAAGATAATGCCACTTAGGTTTTTTTATGATTTAACAACAGTTTTTTGTTCGAAGTCATATTATAAATATATTTAAGATGGTACAAAGGTCTCATTTTTTTCAATCTGATACAATTTTTTTCGAGGTAAAAACGTTAAAAAATATACTTGGCGGTTTTTTTAATATCTTTTTACATACCTAAAGCTACAAAATACTCAAATATTAAGGCATTATGTAAATAAACATAGAAGTAATGTGTAAGTAAACCTAATAATAATTATAAAAATTTGGATAAGCTTTATAGAAATAAACTCATTATCTCTAATACAGTTTTGAAATTTGTAACTCTTTTTGATTTTTTCATTGTATGTCACATATATACAAAGTCAAAGGATGCAAT
>NW_012088473.1:0-531 GCF_000956235.1 Wasmannia auropunctata | reverse complement strand
ACAGGCGTGACTCTGCACTTTGTAGATAGCGCCTGAAGTCCTCTGTGCGGTATCTCCAACGGACGCCTGTGTTTTTCGGAACATAGGCGTTCGACCCGCTATCCTTTTCCGAGCACGTGGATCCGCGTGGCCCGTTGCTCGCAGGGAGACCGCCGTTCGGGCGGTCTCTCCGAATATTAAGAGGGCCCTTTTGACTGATCGCTGGCAATGGCGGAACCACGGGTGCACATAATTAAGTACCCTGTGCCTCCAAATGTATATTGCGAACGTTGTTTTAATAATCCGGAGGCCAGGGTACAGGGCAAATACAGCGACCCGCCGCATCTAGCGAAACATCTGAAAGCGTGCCATCCGGGAGATACGCTTAGTTATATTTGTTCTGTTTGTGGCTTCAGGGGAACGGGTGCATACCCCCTGAAAGTAGTTCGCCTACATTTTGCGAAAGAGCACGATACTCCCGGAGGAGATGCGGCGGGTCCGAGCACTCGCGGCGACAGCGACACCGGCGAGAGCGTAAGTGCGGGCGCGCGT
>NW_012088472.1:0-463 GCF_000956235.1 Wasmannia auropunctata | reverse complement strand
TTTATAGACGGAAGTAATATTCACAGGGATCTGTAATAATTGCTGTGTGATCTGCCGACAGTAATTATTACACGAACAGTAATACTTCCAGTAATAACCACAGGTGTGTAGTATTTGCCGTGTAGTCCACCAGTAATAACTACTACACGGGCAGTAATACCTCCAGTAATAACTACACACCCGGCAGTCGGTCTTTTCCGTAAGGGTGAGTACAATCACAAGTCTCATCAACGTTATGATCAAAGCAATTGCGGACAACTGTGTCTGCAATTTTTACAAACTGTTGCCGATCAATTTAAAGATTGATTTTACGCTGTTTCACTCAGTATTCGTTCAAACATGTCACTGACGTTTACACTGACTCGCAAGAGTAGCGTTCTCACAGCAAGCTACTTTCCACCCATAGATTTGATCGATGGTGAATACGAACTCGGCTTGACAGACTTTGAGACCTACTATACAA
>NW_012088471.1:0-670 GCF_000956235.1 Wasmannia auropunctata | reverse complement strand
TATCCCCTGTGTGCCTTGTCGACTCAGTTGTATGCTATACGAAGTTATTACGTTCTCGAGGCGTGCTATAAGAACATGTAATGAAAAATTGGGGGTTCCATTTAAAAAATTCAAAGTGACCTTGTTCTGACCTTGACGACGCCATTCAGGATCAAACCAATGTTATCATCTTATGTCCCCCTCGAAACCTTACAACTTTTGTCTGAAAAATGTTGTTGTATAGCGCTTACTTTAGGAGATATTTGGGTGGATCTATTAAAATGGCCCATCCTGTACACAGGGTGTCTTCGTATAAGTGGCCACTCTTTTTTATCTCATAAACTAATAGAGATAGACCTAATAAATATAATATCAAATTAAACGGCTGTGATTAAACATTATTGCATTATAAGCACATTGATCACTTTGAAATATCATCTATGTTAGAGAGCGAAAAAACATGATTAATTTTTGCACGGTAAGATGACAATTTTAATATGATAAAAGTTGTAGCATTCTTTTTAACGAATACAACGATGTATAATATAACGAAATTATTTTACGAATTATAAGAGTTATTTTGGTTTAAAATTTTGCGGCAGTTACTACCTTTTCAATTTCGGCCCTGCAATGTGGCCAACTTCTGATTTTTGCGTTGACAATTGACGTGTAATGTTTTTATATGATCATA
>NW_012088470.1:0-348 GCF_000956235.1 Wasmannia auropunctata | reverse complement strand
TTTCCAAGGTGAATTCTCAGAATGATACGGAGATGCTTGACGAATCTTATTGCTGTGTACTGGACACACTTGCGAATAATATGTTTTGATAAATTTGGTCTAACGACTTACACAGTGACGTAACATATGCGTCATACCGATGACGAATTCTATTGCTATGTATTGGACACACTTGCGAATAATATGTTTTGATAAATTTGGTCTAACGACTTACACAGTGACGTAACATAAGCGGCATACCAATCGTTACAGTATCACAGCTCACTCGAGTTTGAGACACCGTGTAAGCGACACTGTACATCGCCTTCGCTACAGTACTTATTCAAACGGACCAACATCTCTTTTTAT
>NW_012088469.1:0-766 GCF_000956235.1 Wasmannia auropunctata | reverse complement strand
TTATAATTTAAAATGCTACAAGGAAGTACGAAATCTCACATATTTGATAATTTCATGTTCTTTGCATGCATGTAATTTCAGAGTGTGATACTACGAATATAATATTCTTGATATTTGCATATACATAATTATCCACCTCGTTGTCTTGAATATTAGACGGAACATAAAGCAACGATTACATTTTCATTACCATTTATTCTATTATCGAACAATCATTTCTTACAGCCATTTAGATACTCACACGTAGTTCATAGTATATGAATTCGTTTAACCGCCGCATTGTCATATCACTCTAACACTTTACTTCGCTACCGTCTTCACTACCTGCCGGAGCGCCTCCCCGCTGAGGTAACGCCCGTGATTTTCCGCTCGGCCACAGGCGTTGCTGTCATCTGTAACATAAGGAAATAATTAACAATTCCATACCATTCTTCTTCGCATGCTATATTGCACGTGCTATTAATCATGCCTATCTCTAAAGAAATATGTGCTAAACAAGCTTATTCTTTTCAATCAACAGATACCTCAAGTACTTCCCGCTTACATTATGTCAACTCCGCTGAATAATCCCCTTGATCGCTGGCCCCGTTGGCCTTCAATAATTAAGGGTGCCCTTCAATTGACTCATCCCTGGTCACAATCGGCCAGTTGCTGCATTTCTTTCTACGCTAAGAATAGGGAAACGGGCACTATTCTCTGTGACTGGTGCACTGAAGCCCTTCCACCTCGGAGACGAAGGCTGTATGTGGATGCTGCTCGCCATTAT
>NW_012088468.1:0-402 GCF_000956235.1 Wasmannia auropunctata | reverse complement strand
CCGCACTCCTTGAAAACTTTTATCCAAATTAAATATAATTTTTTTAAAAGTATAAAACTTAAATGGTATCCTTCTTTATACTTTGATGTTAACTAACTTTACTTCAGTGATATGTATATTACTACACCGCGCTCCTTGAAAAAAAACTTGTATCCAAATTAAATATAATTTTTTTAAAAGATAAAACTTAAATGGTATCCTTCTTTATACTTTGATGTTAACTAACTTTACTTCAGTGATATGTATATTACTATTACCTCTATAAATGACTTGATATCAGTAAATGGTGTCAAGTTAAATAAAAATTATGTACGGTGTCTTATTACTCAATTACTATTATTTGTATAAAAGATTTGATATCAGTAAATGGCGTCAAGTTAAATAAAAATTATGTTATTCAAA
>NW_012088467.1:0-460 GCF_000956235.1 Wasmannia auropunctata | reverse complement strand
TGTAAGTCCGAGTTTCACATTGTTTCCTAAGAACTCTCAAGTCTCAACCGGAACGACTGCATTACCTAATCAATTCATCAAAATGTAAGTCTATGTCTTCTTTTTGTTCGTTTTCCTAAATCCTGTCCTTCTTAATTTCTTCCTCCTTCTACTATAATTATCCATATCTTTAAATTCCTCATAATGCGAAATTATATCCACATTACTCCCCCTTATATCTTTGTTATTATATATATATTTTTTTTATGTTAACCGATTACATCATTTCCGCAATTATATCATGTTAAGCTTTCATTTAATTTAATTCTTAACACCGTATCGTATATCTTGAATTGAACTCTAAATTATCATTTATGTTTGATTTTCTTCTTCCATTACTAAATAATATGTTTAACTGCAATCACGCTTGCTTTTCTTGTATTGTACAAACTTCCATCAACTCTGACAATTAACTATGCCT
>NW_012088466.1:0-318 GCF_000956235.1 Wasmannia auropunctata | reverse complement strand
CCAGCTGATCGAGCGGCTTTCCGCGGCTTCCCCCTCCCGCGGACCCCGCATCAGACCGTGAACGTTCTGAGCGGTTTCCCCCTCCCCGCGGCTTCCCCGCGGACCCCCCCGCGGACCCCCCCTGCCCCCTCACCCCCCCCGCGGAGCTCCCGGGGCAGAACCCGCCTATAATAGCTACTAATTCCTACGAATATTTTTATATTATAAAATGTAAGGAAAGCATTATTTGAATATACTTTAATAGCAACTATAATAAACGCATTATTCTTAGAACTATATAATACTAATAATTATTAAAAATGATTATAAACATTTATC
>NW_012088465.1:0-679 GCF_000956235.1 Wasmannia auropunctata | reverse complement strand
AATAGGCACTTACCATAGGCGTCGGACTCCTCGAACAAAAACGATATATTGTACACGGGATCCGTGGAACTCGCGTTCTCGGTCCCCGCCGAATGAAAATTCGGGATATGGTCCCCTCCATCGTCCTCCCGCGACCCTAGGGAAACGCCGGAGAAGGTTTCCTCGTTCTCCCCCGGAGAAGGAAACTGTGCGAGGGGACACACATAATCGTCATCCGACCAATCTCCGGAGCTGGACGGACCAGCTAGAAGGTCCGCGTCTATCTCAGGCACATCAAAGCCCCAGGCCTCGCCCTCGGACTCGTCTGACTCCGCACCAGCCGGTAGCACTAACGCGCCGCGAAAATACTCGCGAAAAAACTCGCGAGCCGCCAAATTCTCGAACGGAGGCTCACCCGCAAACGGGGCTGCTAACTCTTCGATAGGCAGCTCACCCGCAAAAATGGACAAGCCTCAAGGAAGCATCCACGAGCCTACCGCAGGGATTATACTTCTCATTCAACCTACAGGGAGGAGATTGGACGACTATTGAAAAAATAGCAACCATGACGGCGTATTGCAACCCGACGAGCATTTTTACCATTTTAAGATTCCCATTAATAGCATTGCCGGCGTACGACGTGATCCACGCGATACCGCTGCCGGTACACGACCACGGTAAGAGTTTTGCGACAATACAA
>NW_012088464.1:0-307 GCF_000956235.1 Wasmannia auropunctata | reverse complement strand
AAAATTACGTTATATGATAGGAAAATATAAAAAATCGAGTTTAATTCGGGAAAACGCGTGGCGTCGTAGTCATTCGCGAGACAAGTCGCTACGCTGCATGTGTCGATAATATGCAGTGTGTTATACATTATGTTTCTGTCATAACAAATAAAGAATTTGTTATAAAAATACTATATTTATTATTTAGTAGCGAAAATATCAGGCGCAACGGAAAGTTCCGTGCGCTTGCACGAACATGTTCGAGTCGCGACTTTCCTCACCCGACGAATCGCCATGCGTCTTCCGAGTGAGCCACTCATTTTTCTGA
>NW_012088463.1:0-338 GCF_000956235.1 Wasmannia auropunctata | reverse complement strand
TATCCCCTGTGTGCCTTGTCGACTCAGTTCGAAATGTTCCGCTGGTAGAGTACAAAATTCGCGTTGCATTATCTGTAGTTTATCTTTCTCGAGATAAGATGCCAATTTCTCGAGACTCGAACTGAGAA
This sequence comes from Wasmannia auropunctata, assembly GCF_000956235.1. Lineage (NCBI taxonomy): Eukaryota > Metazoa > Arthropoda > Insecta > Hymenoptera > Formicidae > Wasmannia > Wasmannia auropunctata. Next base: position 210 of record NW_012088463.1, on the reverse strand, counting down.
ATTTGAACGAGTCGATAAAGCGTAATGTTACGCTAGTTCTATGATCTTTTTTTTTCATTTCCGTGCTATTGACTGTTTTCGTAAACGCGATGTACTTCTCTTTTGTTACCGGAAGTAGGTTCACGTATCCCACGTACGCGGTAGCTATTTCCTTGATAATGAAATGCGCGTCGTAACCGGATAGATTGTGAAACACCACATGCAACGCGA
>NW_012088462.1:0-446 GCF_000956235.1 Wasmannia auropunctata | reverse complement strand
TCACGCGCAGTCATTCAATCTGTAAGTAACACGTAAATATAGTGTATGTGTTAAACGAGATACTGTGCATTACTTCTACAACCACCAAAACCGAGTCCTTCCCACGTTACACCCCAGCCACGGTGTAACACTGCGCATGCGTCGATCATTTAACAGACAGAGAGGACGAAGTATCACGTGGTATCGCTCGTATACCTTTCTCACTCCTTTGCCACTCTTGGACTCGCTTGCGGCCTGCAGAGAACAAAGGCATTCCACCTCCAGATATCTATATTCTACCGGTATGAAGCCAGCTGTCGAACTAACGATTTCAATAATTTCGAATACGTCATTCGATTGCTAGTCGTTTGCTAATTTTTGCATCTATTTTTATTTTGTTTGCATATTAATTATTTTGGGTAAAAAATCGAAAATAAAATTTGGACAAGTGTAACGGGTGTAACCGA
>NW_012088461.1:0-313 GCF_000956235.1 Wasmannia auropunctata | reverse complement strand
TGCACTCTTCTTGGTGAGCCGGGTGATAGGGGCCGCAATGGTCGAAAAGTTTGGGACGAATCTTCTATACCAGGATGCCATCCCCAGGAATTGCCGTACTTTTCGGACAGTAGTGGGGGCAGGCCAGTTTGCTACTGCGCTCACCTTAGCTGGGTCGGTCCGGATGCCCTGTTGATCGATTATATGCCCTAGGTATCGTAGCTGTTTGCAGCAAAAATGGCACTTCTCGGGGTTGAGCCGTAACCGGGCTTCTCGCAATCGACGAAAAACCTCTGTTAGATGTTGCAGATGTTCCTCAAAGGTGGTACTGATA
>NW_012088460.1:0-342 GCF_000956235.1 Wasmannia auropunctata | reverse complement strand
TTTGTTCGCACACATGTTCAGTATTTATAACTACGCAGTTTTGTAACTCGTGTTCGCTTAACACTATGTATGTGTGTGTTTCCGCGTTTACAGCTATCCACGGGTTTTCGACTTGTATTGTCGCAAAACTCTTACCGTGGTCGTGTACCGGCAGCGGTATCGCGTGGATCACGTCGTACGCCGGCAATGCTATTAACGGAAATCTTAAAATAGTAAAAATGCTCGTCGGGTTGCAATACGCCGTCATGGTTGCTATTTTTTCAATAGTCGTCCAATCTCCTCCCTGTAGGTTGAATGGGAAGTATAATCCCTGAGGTAGGCTCGTGGATGCTTCCTTGAGGC
>NW_012088459.1:0-334 GCF_000956235.1 Wasmannia auropunctata | reverse complement strand
TTTTACTGTCACCATCACCTATATAATTTGCGTATTTAAGTCCGTGTAAAGCTTCGGAACGTTGAAACATCTCAATGACAGCATCTACCTCCATTTTACCTGATAAGCCTTCATGGTTCGACTGACATTGATCGGCATGAGTTTCCATTCTTCATACTCAGCAGTATCTAATTTATTTTTCCAGTGCTCGCAAGCTTTACAGTATTTCGATTTCACTTCAATGTCAACAATTTTCCCTGTAAACCATCCGATCAATGATGTGATCCCGAAAAGAGACGAAAATCCTCGTTTTCTCCAGGAACCATCGCCAGATACAGTTATTCCTGTATGCAAT
>NW_012088458.1:0-312 GCF_000956235.1 Wasmannia auropunctata | reverse complement strand
CGTTCAGCGAACCTGGCAGTATACACGGAACGTTTTTCGTTACTTACTTCCAACCTATGGAGTTATGTTTCCTTATTCATACTTTATGGTCTGAACTCGATCTTTTTCCCGCTCTTTCCATTGTGTCAACTGTCACGTTGTGATTCCGTTGCATTCCGTTGTGGGCCACGGACTGAGGTGGACGCATAGACTTATAAGATAGACTGCGCGGCCCTTTGTTCTCGGTGAAGCAGAAATCGAAAGCGAGAGGGCTACACGCCACACTTCTCTTGTCCTTACTCAATCGTTGGTGGGGAGAAGAAAAGAGGGGAG
>NW_012088457.1:0-462 GCF_000956235.1 Wasmannia auropunctata | reverse complement strand
TTGAACGCCTCGTGTGTCAGTAAATCGTCGTGGATTAGTAAATAGTGCGCGTGTTTCTTTCCTCGACTGAGTTTTCAATCGACGAATAATTAATCGACACGGATTGATAATTATTAACTACTTAATACATTCGGTATTAAAGTCAGTCGACTGCTTGCTATCGTCGAGTAAACGGGTCGCGTGTTAATAAATCGCCGTGTGTTTCTTTCTTCGTGTGATTTTTCAGTGGACGGATAATTAATCGTCAGTGATTGTAAAGTACATAATAGTACGGATATTAAATAAATACATTAGAAGATTTCTCGTAATTTCTTCAAGTGAATAATTTGTATGTGAATTGAGTGTGAAATATTGAAGTGACACCGCGGTTTGTAAAAAAAAAAGAAATATCTAATTATTTGATCTGTGTCAGTGATAACTTGTGACGTTTGCATTAAAACTATTGGAAATTTATTAAAATAA
>NW_012088456.1:0-364 GCF_000956235.1 Wasmannia auropunctata | reverse complement strand
GGACGAGAAGCTTATCAACCAGCAACTTGCACTGCTCCACGATTCAAACGCCGTAATGCAGCATGCCATGAAGCATCAACTGAAGGTGGTCAATGCGACGACCACATAGAGCGGCTAGAAGAAACAGTAAACAAAAACGAGGGAACTCTAGCCGACCTCTATGAAAAACTACAGGGCAGAACTGTAGTTTACGGCCGTCGGATCGACATGGTCGAACACTTCACGATAATAAGCGCCATGGCCGAAAACATACTGCGTGATACCGCAGACGCACTAGATTACTTGGCCTACCTCAAAGAAGGCATCCTACACCCCAGGGTTACCTCCGTAAGACAAATATTGACAAGCCTCAAGGAAGCATCCA
>NW_012088455.1:0-401 GCF_000956235.1 Wasmannia auropunctata | reverse complement strand
GTGCCTTGTCGACTCAGTAACTACCAACATACAACTGCAACAATTGGCTGAACGTATACATATTCCATATTTCAGAGGTATTTTCATGCGAACCACTTTACCGATGGGAGGAGTACGTCGAAATGAGAGCGGTATCGTGAATTTGGACAATGCTGAGGGACTCAGTACTCATTGGGTGGCATACGCAAAGAGGGGCAATCGTGCTATATATTTCGACAGTTTTGGTAATCTTCGTCCACCGAGAGAATTGGTGCGATATCTACGGGACAATGAGACGCAAGTCGAATTTAATCGTACACCTTATCAACGTTACGATCAAAGCAATTGCGGTCAACTGTGTCTACAGTTTTTACAGACGGTAGATAATATATTTAAAGAAAACGTTGCAACATTTAGACTCA
>NW_012088454.1:0-406 GCF_000956235.1 Wasmannia auropunctata | reverse complement strand
TTATGACTTCCCCATCCTTTCTCTTGTGCTTAGAAACAAGTTTGAACGTGTGTAGCTCACAATCAGTTTCAAAACGTTAGTTGATTTAACTTCTTTATACGTTTCAAGAATTGTGCTCTAGTTGTGCAACAGCAATATATTTACTGTACCGTATATAATTAACTACACATTTATCTTTAACTTCTGTTTAACGAGACGGGCTTTTTCTAAAGTTGTAGAGAGAATCCGCGAAAACTCACCTGGTTGACGACAGGCTGGATCAAAAAGAGAAAAAACAATACTTATTTGATATTATCACGATCCGTTTTTCTTCGCGATTGTGCAGTAGCAAACGTTTCATTTGGCTTTCAACTAACGCAAGATGCACGTTAAAATGGAGCTGATATTTATAAGATCTGCTCTTGAA
>NW_012088453.1:3048-3610 GCF_000956235.1 Wasmannia auropunctata | reverse complement strand
TTATTAATCTATCAATAAAATTTAGCTCTCTATGGAAGTATTTCAGAAAATTTTATTTAACACAGAATATGCGAGTATTAGAAGAGGAGATTGATTTCGCAAAATATTTAATCGATATGGGAAACGGAATATTAAACAATTCGAATGATTATATACAAATTCCTGATTATTGTATAGCAAATCCAGAAGATGATATAGTAAAAGATATATATGAGGAATTAATTAGGAAAAAAGAATTTATGAAAATGACAGGATGTGCAATACTAGCTGCTAGAAATTGTGTAGATGAAATTAACAAACAGGTTGTCGATTTATTAGAAAATAGGGAGGAAAAAATTTATACAAGTATAGATAGTACAGTAAATTGTAATAATGAGAATGAAATCAATGAAAGTATATTACCAGAATATTTAACCAGTCTCTCACCGCCATGTCTACCTCCATATGAATTACGCCTTAAACCAAATTGCATCATAATGTTAATTAGAATTTAAGCATTAACGATGGATTACGTAATGGAACAAGATTAATGATAATAGAACTTGAAAATAACACATTAAAA
>NW_012088453.1:0-787 GCF_000956235.1 Wasmannia auropunctata | reverse complement strand
TCGGCGAGTCCGGCCCACCGCCAATACTAGCGCGCGACCGTCCATCGAGCGTGGTTGCCTAGCGCGTGACGCAGTGAGCGGGGAAGAGCGGGGAATTGTTTACAGCGAAAATGGCTGTGTGTTCGAATGGCTCATGGACGATCGCGCGCTAGTATTGGCGGTGAGCCGGACTCGCCGAACGGATACTCGCTCATTCGGCGATATTCAAAAATTAATATCTCATTAAATAATGCGAATTTTGCAAAATGGTAGAGGACTTTTGGATTCAGTTTAGTCCATTCTATCCACCCATGAGCGGTCATACACCTATTCTGAGACACCCTGTATATATATATGTCGAAGTATGCTAAAAAAAACTGTTACTTTCAATCAACAGTTTTCAGTCATAGCATTTCTGAGATTATTCTAATGTGAAAAATAGTAATGAAGCATTGTTAATAAATTTATTTATATAATACACTACGCAAAAAAATTAGGGGAGCACTTTAAAAACTGCAAATTTTGTCGATTTTCAGAAACCAATACCTCTTCCAGGAATCGCAGGACATTGTTCCTTAGCGCGTTTTAAAGGGTAAGGCCTCTACTTTAAAATGGCCTAAGTGAGATTTTTCGTCCCAATAAACTGTTTTTTTCACAAAAACCAAAAGCAGAGAGTGTTTGAGTCTTAAAAATGTTATGACATTGCAGCCTTTCATGGGCAAAGCAACAACGAAGCGAAAAACGTCACTACATTAGTTTTGAAGCCGAAAACATTCCCTTTAAAATGGCATAAAGAAAATTGTTCTAG
>NW_012088452.1:0-391 GCF_000956235.1 Wasmannia auropunctata | reverse complement strand
TATCCCCTGTGTGCCTTGTCGACTCAGTTGTATGCTATACGAAGTTATTACGTGAGGTGCACAAAGAGGTCCATGCAATCGGTGATCGGGCGACCTATGCCTTCCAGGGCACCCACGGTGGACACTACGCCATGGAAGATCCGTCTTAGATCGTCCACGGAGTCTGGCCTCATCTTCGGTAAGGAAGTGAAGGCAGTGAGGTAGGACCTCACCAGCAGCCGCTTGTTCTCGAAGTGCTCAGCCAGTATTGACCAGGCGCGGTCGAAATTGTCCTCCGTCGTGGGCAAGTTTCTGACGAGCTGCTCGGCGTCGCCCGTGACGCTCGTCTTCAGGTAGTGCAGCTTTTCTATCTTCGACAGGGATGCTTCCACGGAGACGATGGACCGGAATA
>NW_012088451.1:0-556 GCF_000956235.1 Wasmannia auropunctata | reverse complement strand
CGAGATCATTTTCTATAATTTTTACTAAAATAATATCTCATTATTTGAATTGTCAAATTAATATCCATATATTTACAAAATATTTGCAATTTTAATTACTCGATTCGCTCCTCTGCTAAAAGATTAATTTTAGTAAAATTCTTAAAGTAGAATGTATATTGTGCTCTACTCATCTCTACATCCTTTATGTATCTTATAGGAAAGTTGTTCAATTTAATCTAATTGATGTTAAATAAAAGTCTTCATTTTATCATTTATGTAATACATATACATTATATACATATATATATATATATTGTGACGTGACGTCCCTGTTTGGACCGTCCGTCACAAGGGGATCTACGGACCCGACCGCGGGCGGTAGTTTCGAGTCCTGTGTCCTTCCGATTTTCGGAGGCGGACGCGTGGCGCGGGCCGCGGGACTACGTTGCGTGGCTCCCGCGCCCGAATACCGAGTACCGTTCGTAATCACTTTTAGTCCGTAGCGATCTCGATTATTTAACTTAGCGTATCGGCGGCTCCCGGAGACTTTGTATGATTTCATCCGTCTCACCGA
>NW_012088450.1:0-574 GCF_000956235.1 Wasmannia auropunctata | reverse complement strand
ACTTTGTCATAGTTTGGGAAAAGCCTGTATATATATATAATCACGGAAGTTTCTTATCGCGCAGATATTGCGAAGCATTTGAATATGTAAATAAGTTTATGTAATCGCGTCTTGTAGTTCATATAAATATGTCCGAGCGAGCTAGTGTTGTAAGTCCCGCCGTGACTTATTTACATTGTAACACTTATTGTTAGTAATAAGCAGGTCGCTGTTACAATCTAATATTGCAACGGTGACCCATAATAATTGAGGACTGCCGACGCAGGACTTCGGCAGCCTCAATGCGTGCGTCCTCCAAAAACTGCGGCCGTTGCAATTAAGCAATAATTGCAACTGTTGAGCAGTGCAGTGACCCACTTGAGACGGGATAAAACCTGCCGTCCAGCGGACCACTGCGGAGTTCATAATTTCATTGTTCGTAATTTCATTTGTATTCAGTACGTTACGCTGTCGGCGCGCATATAACGCGAGTGATCAATTGTGAGATAAAGTCGTTAAGTTAAACTGCTCGACTGTGTAAATCTCTTCAACAACCCATCACGTCGAGTCTCTCCCGTTACACCCTACCACCGGT
>NW_012088449.1:0-389 GCF_000956235.1 Wasmannia auropunctata | reverse complement strand
CAATATGAAGTAAAAAAGAATTCTTGATAGTTAAAAAGAATTTTTGATAGTTAAAAAAGTATTCCATAAGTATATTTTTTAACTTCTTTTTTACTTTGAGTCGAAAATAAAAAATGTTTCTAGAAACGACATAGAAACATTGGATGCAGCACGCTAGCGATCGAATAAAAAATCGGAAAACAACTTAATTTCATAAGACTTTTGATAAATTCTCGATATCTATTTTTCTTTGTTTCGTCATATCAATTTTATTATATTAGTTGCGTTTCTCATATGGATCTATATATGTATCACAAAAATTATATGTTATATAAAATTATATATACTGTTTGTATGTGTACACAATACAATACAAACAGATATAATACAGTACAAACATGCTAAAGTAA
>NW_012088448.1:0-470 GCF_000956235.1 Wasmannia auropunctata | reverse complement strand
TTGCGCATTACAAAATGTATTTAAAATATATAACTGGTGGTCACACCATTAAATAAACAATAAAATGTATAATATTTTAATCAATAAAATGTGAAATTTTTAATATTATGTTTCTTTTCCTTTTCTTCGTACATGTATATGGCACTACTACTACTACACTGAGATGTGTGCGAGACACGTTCATCTTTGACGCGGATCAAATTTCTACCTGGTCGCGAACGAAAGAACATTTCTACGCCGTTAGGAATGATAGCGGTTCAACAGGTGGTTTAATTGAATGGGCAGTTTGACAGATCAGCAGTATCGGTTCGACTAACGGTTCAATAGAACAAGGGTATCAGTTTGATAGAACAGCGGTATCAGTTTGATAGAACGGGGTATCGGTTCGATTGGCGGTATGATGATGGTTTCATATTACGCGTCTTCGTGACTTTGCCATGACATTGAGATGTGGTGAATGCTGACATGGT
>NW_012088447.1:0-348 GCF_000956235.1 Wasmannia auropunctata | reverse complement strand
ATAAGACGTCTTTTTTTAGTCCTTTTAGACTTTTAGATAGTTTTCATGGAATTGTCTGAAAGACATCTTAAAGACGTTTTATGCTTCAATTTTAGACTTATATTGTTATAAATATATTTAAAAGTAAAACTTTTTGTTTTTTAATTTAAACTGCGTATCACTAATCGCGCATGATTCCCATTGCCTTCTTATATTGTTATTGTAATTTGAATATCGAGAATCTTATAGATTACAATTTACTATTGTATATCGAGATTGTATACTATTTAATATCGAGAATCTTATATCTATTACAATTTACTATTGTTAATAAAAACTGATTTTTGTAATTAATTTTGTATGCATTTA
>NW_012088446.1:0-429 GCF_000956235.1 Wasmannia auropunctata | reverse complement strand
TAATTCCGCAATTACTCGGTCGCACGCCCTTCTCCGAAACGACATAACCCAAAAATTCTATTTCCTTGTATAAAAAATGACATTTATCTAAACGTAATTCAAGTAAGTTCTGCGTCAAAAGATGAAACACTTGTTCGAGCACTTCGAAGTGTTTTTCCACAGTATCCGTCGCAATTAAAAAATCGTCCATATATACGACTATGTTCCCGCTTAATATTTCATTTACAAAGCGCTGAAAACGCGCGGGTGCGTTTTTCAGGCCAAAAGGCATCTTTAGATATTCGTACTGCCCGAATGGAGTTACGAAAGCTGTATATTTAACGCTATCCTCAGACACGCCGACGTGATGAAAACCGTCTTTAAGATCTAGCAGTGTAAAAAACGTTTCCATAAAGCGCATCGATTTGCTCTTCGATTATCGGAAGTGGA
>NW_012088445.1:0-367 GCF_000956235.1 Wasmannia auropunctata | reverse complement strand
TATTGTCTTTGTCTGAAACGAAAAATTATTGCAGTTTTCTAAGGTAATAATACTCATTTGTATTATATTAAATGTATAAAATTTTAAAAGATTCTCTAAATGTAGATACATACGATGAATAATCTTATCTGTATCTACATCATCTGTATCTACATCTAATACAGGTAATGTAACATCTAATACTGTAACATTTTTAGCATTACTCTGTTCATTATTATTAGTTTCATCTGAAAAAAGAAATTATAAGTTTTATAAATTAAACAATATTTATACTTCGTACATGTTAAATTACATTAAATACGTAATATCTTTAAAGGCATTAAATCAGCATACATAAATTAAATAATCTTACCTGTATTTAATAAAA
>NW_012088444.1:0-339 GCF_000956235.1 Wasmannia auropunctata | reverse complement strand
GACGACCACAACAGAGTTGTGAGAGAGAGACGAAAGAATAGAGAAAAAGACGAGAAAGTGGTGAGAGAAACGAGAAAGCCAGGAGAGAGACGAGAGACAAGATTGAAAAAAGTAACAAGATTGAAATTTTGCGAAGAAGAAGACACTTCCTCGAAGACGACCACAAGAGAGTTGTGAGAGAGAGACGAGAGAGTAGAGAAACAGACGAGAAAGTCGCGAGAGAAACGAGAAAGCCAGGAGAGAGACGAGGGACAAGATTGAAAAAAGGGACAAGATTGAAATTTGCGAAGAAGAAGACGACGATAACGATATAGCAGACCAAAGAGACCATAAAACATT
>NW_012088443.1:0-449 GCF_000956235.1 Wasmannia auropunctata | reverse complement strand
AGCTGGGCGCGTCCCTCGCCCTTGAATCCCGGGACGAGTTGGCTCTCTCGCCCCGGCAGCTCTCGGCGACGTCCCCGGGCCCTGGGGAAATCGCCGGCCGTATCGCCCTTCGCGGGCCTCAGCCGCCGTGCCCGCCGTCCCGGTCGCGCCCCTGGCGGCTCGGGCATCCTTGCGCGTGTTCGCGCGCTCGATCACCTGCCCGCCGCGTGCCCGGTGCGTGTCCCCTCTGCTCCGGCGCCAGTTCGCCCGCACTCCAACTCCTTTTCGTTGTCGATGGCCTCGAGTCCTCTCTGCCAACGCTCCGTCGGTCCAGTGAGGTGCCGCGGCACATATAAGAGGTTCCAAGAAAAATTAATAAACGATACGCGATTTAAATTCGGGCCTCCCGGAGATCTCGGTCTCGCTCTTAACGACGCGGCTGTCGGTCCGGCAAAAGGGACGCGAACCCG
>NW_012088442.1:0-385 GCF_000956235.1 Wasmannia auropunctata | reverse complement strand
GCAATTAGCTGCGTTCTTCATTGACCCACGAGCCAAGTGATCAACCGTTCAGGGTAATCGTTCATCATGCGTGCTTTCGCAACGCTGTCAACATTCCGTATTTGCTTCTCTCTCTCTCTCGTGGCCCTCTCTCGCCAGGGCGTCACCATCTCTCCTCCTCTTCCTCTCGGCCACTCTCTCGGCGCGCGGGCAGCGCGCTAGGAGACACGGGAGAGTGGGATCCTCCGGGATCAACGCCACTCAAGGGATGGGGCCTTTCGATCAGCCTGGCCGCGTGTCCGAACACGCGCGGACCGCCGCCCTGTTTGCAGGGGGCTACGGCACAACATGAGATGACATCGTCGCGCGAGCGGAGCGTCTCTCGTCCAACCGGCGCGTGATCGCA
>NW_012088441.1:0-427 GCF_000956235.1 Wasmannia auropunctata | reverse complement strand
AAAAAAACGAATTTTCGCTTTAAAAACCCGTTATTTTTAACACAGTTTGTATAATTTTTTAGTTAAAACCGGCGGAGGCGGTGCTCGACCTGCTGATGATGACGAAGATGACGACGATCTCATACAACAGCAGCAGCAGCATCAGCCGCAGCAGCAGCAGCAGCAGCAGCATCAGCAACATCAGCAACATCAGGTCGAAAATTTTATTTATGTAGAATTACGGACGGAAAACGCACGAGAATTTCGTAAATTTCAAGCGCTAGGATGCGAAGCGAGTTTCGTCATACGACCACCGCCGGTGGGTAGGAATACCGTTCGCTGGCTGGAAAACGCCTTTCGTGAAATCCATGCGTACGCTACAAACTCCCGCAATCCGGACGATTACGTAGGGATAACTTTCGATTCAGCGGAATTAAGACATGGGGCG
>NW_012088440.1:0-628 GCF_000956235.1 Wasmannia auropunctata | reverse complement strand
TCGAAGATGTAGTTTCTTTGAATAATCTAAGTGTTATTAATACTATGCGTTGCGGAAAACATGTTAAGAATTGCGCATTACAAAATGTATTTAAAATATATAACTGGTGGTCACACCATTAAATAAACAATAGAATGTAATATTTTAATCAATAAAATGTGAAATTTTTAAAATTATATTTTAATTTCTTTTCCTTTCCTTCGTACATGTATATGGCACTACTACTACACTGAGATGTGTGCGAGACACGTTCATCTTTGACGCGGATCTAATTTCTATCTGGCGATGGTTGCGAACGAATAAGATTTCTATGCTGTTAGGAACGATAGCGATAGAATAGGTTCAATAGACGGTTTGGCAGATCAGGGGTATCGGTTCGACAGGCAGTTCGACAGGTGGTTTAATTGAACTGACAGGCAGTTTGGCAGATCAGCAGTATCGGTTCGACTGACGGTTCAATAGAACAGGGGTATCGGTTTGATAGAACAGCGGTATCGGTTTGATAGAACAGCGGTATCGGTTCGATAGAACGGGGGTATCAGTTCGATTGGCGGTATGATGATGGTTTTATATTATGTGTCTTCGTAACTTTGCCATGACATTGAGATGCGGCAAATGCTGACACGAA
>NW_012088439.1:0-577 GCF_000956235.1 Wasmannia auropunctata | reverse complement strand
TCGCCGCGCGCCTGCATTCAGTGGTATGCGGACGGATATGCGTTTATTCGCTGATTTTCAAAAATTAATATCTTTTTAACGATTGCGAATTTTTCAAAATGATAAAGGACTTTTCTGTTCAGTTTCAACTGCTCTACCTGCTCATAAAGTCTGGTGCGGTTATTATGGGACACCCTGTATATCCGTATAATTGCATCAATCGTGATATCATTCTACAAAGCATGCAATGCAGGAGTTGTATTCTGGTATAATATCACATACGAAAATACTAAAGAAATCTATAATATATTTAGCGTTATCGTCGCCAACGTTTATTTTGTCCTGAAAAGGACAGTTTTGCGTCCGTGAGAGACCAACCAATGTTGGGAGAGATTTGGGCCGAGCCCTGGAAAGGACTCGGCGAGGAGCGTTGATTTTCTTCAGAGAAGCGGCTGGTAGAAACTCTTCAGATCTTCAAATGCGAGGTTGTCGGCTCCGACGAGGACGTCTTCTTTCCGTTTCAAGGAGGCAGAAAGCTGAGTCCGTCTGCGTGGCTCTCGTTACTCGATCGGCTCTCCTTGATTCAGGAGGAAGAGGA
>NW_012088438.1:0-439 GCF_000956235.1 Wasmannia auropunctata | reverse complement strand
TTTTAGTNTTAAAAAAGATTATTTAATTGATTTGATTGTTAAACAAAAATTTTTTGGAGAAGTAGCAGCCTTTGTATATGTCATTGAATTTCAAAAACGCGGTTTGCCACATGTCCACATGTTAGTTACTTTAAAATACAATTTTAAAATAACAACTCCACAGATCGTTGACAAGTATATATCTGCTGAAATTCCTGATCCTTACGAAAATCGTACTTTTCATGATATAGTTATGTTCGAAAATAGTCGCGATTCTGTGTCGACATCGCCGTTCAAATGGCCCGCGCTCGCCGATTTGGCGCGCTTGCCTGGAAACGGTCAAGCTCGCGCAAACAAAGACCTACCGCCCCCATCTTCCGGAACATTCCACTGACCAACAAAACTGGCACAAACAACTGGGACAAACAACTTCTGCTGGCCAGATGTGCCGAATGTCATG
>NW_012088437.1:0-365 GCF_000956235.1 Wasmannia auropunctata | reverse complement strand
TATCCCCTGTGTGCCTTGTCGACTCAGTTCTCGATACAATCATTTTTGACGAAGTTACACTCTCTTGAATTTTGCCTATTTTTGGAGGGTAGAGTAAGTTATGCTTTAATTTTGTTGAGAAGTGTAGATGTATAATATATAAATAATACATATACATATATGAAGGACTCTGATTGAGTCTCAATCAATTCTCACCCATGGTGTATATAGATTCCTATCTAAATTCCATCAAGTTATTAATTTATTCTTGTTTAACATTCGGTGAGTAACAAAAATACCTGAACAAAATAATGTCTGAGCAGCACTCGAGTGGGAAACAAACGCACCCCAATCTATACGCAATGCTAGAAATAAAGTAACGATAA
>NW_012088436.1:0-427 GCF_000956235.1 Wasmannia auropunctata | reverse complement strand
TGCTAGATGTTTATATAGAATTATTGGAATCAAACAGCGATTGTCAGACGATAAACGAAATATGCCAATGATATAAAAGAAATCAAAAATGTAAACCAAATGCCACCTGTATTGCAAAAATTGTGTTAGAAAATGTTGTATTTTTTATACTACAAAACGTAGAATTCCAAATGCATTTTCGATAAGTTATAAATACGAAATAATATGAATAAAATTTTATAATTACGTAGATAGGTTAGACATATAAAGACAAATATATTATTATTGATAATTTTATATACCCACATTTGTAATTACATCTATGTTTATTGGTAAGCATTGTGACGATGTATCCACAAAGTTGCATATAGTGATATTTTTTTGTCTTGTAAGTAACAATACAGCAAAATTCAAATACTTGACCATTTGTATATTTTCTCAAATATCG
>NW_012088435.1:0-486 GCF_000956235.1 Wasmannia auropunctata | reverse complement strand
GGTATTTTGAATGGGAGTGTGAGAGGGGATGAGGAAGGAGAATTTACTTTCACAGGGGGAAAGGGATGTACGGTAATAGATTATATACTAGGGGATGAGGACGTAAGGGAAAGGGTGGAATGGTTGAAGGTGGGGGATAGGGTGGAGTCGGATCATCACCCGGTGGAATAGAGGCTGGAGAGGAGTGTGGGATCAGAAGGGCAGAAAGACGTTTAAAGAGAAGTTGGGCAAAGTAGTATGGAAGAAGGGGAATCTGGAGAGAGAGTGGGAATAGTTAGAGGGGAAAGTGAGAGAGGCTATGAAGGACACCTCCTTCATGGTGGAGAAGGAGAGGGGTAAGGAGGAGGAGAGAAGAGAGGGGTGGTGGGATAAAAAGTGTGGAAGGAAAAAGGAGGAGTTAAGGAGAGAGCTAAGAAAATGGAGGAGAAAAGGGGGGGATAGGGCGGAATATAGGAAAAAAAGAAAGGAATACAACGAGATGTGCGA
>NW_012088434.1:0-343 GCF_000956235.1 Wasmannia auropunctata | reverse complement strand
TATTTTGACAATTGATTATTAAATCTAACTTGTTGCGTTCTATTGCTTAGATATGATCTAAACCATTCTTAGTACCACTCCTCTTATTCCGTACTGATCTAATTTATCCAGTAATCTTGTCCTATCTATCGTTTCAAATGCCCGTTTTAAGTCCAGGAATATAACTCCTACCATTTTTCCCTCACTAACTATCAATTTCCAGTCATCAATAACACTTTGTATCGCCGTTTCACACGAATGGTTTTTTCTAAATCCCGATTGATTTTCTGTTATAATGTCATTATTAAGTAAATATTTTTCTATTTGCTCCTTTACTATTAGCTCTAAAACTTTTTCATAAATA
>NW_012088433.1:0-1443 GCF_000956235.1 Wasmannia auropunctata | reverse complement strand
TCAGACGTGTGCTCTTCCGATCTTTTTATAAGTTTGTGATATCGCATTTTTTTTATTTTGTATTTTTTCTAAAAGTGAGAGTCATCTCGTAGATGTAGATAATAGATAGGTACAATGTTGTTATTCATTATATAGCTAGAAGCTCGTTATGATTACGAGATATTAGAAGAAATAATTACTTTTTCTTGTATTGTTTTTCTTTTTATTCTGTCGCAATTGAGAGCACATGTTATCTTTTCTTTTATTGTTTTGTTGTTTTTTATTTTTTGTTATGATTATGAGATATAAGAAGATATAATTACTTCAATCTTGTTATTCGTTATACATCTAGAAGCTCGTTATGATTACGAGATATAAGAAGAAGTAATTACTTTTTCTCATATTATTTTTCTTTTAATTATATCGCAATTGAGAGCATGTTATCTTTTTTTCACAATGGCGAATTAGTTTACTTTGATTTATTTGAATTTTTTTGAACATATAGATATAAGTTTTTATGTGTCATACATTTGTATTATACATGTATTATATGTACATATGCAATATATATTATGTATGTATTATGCATTTGTATTAGATTTCTTTGTCAAATACACAACAAAGTTACATAATTATAAATTTTATAATTGCATTGTTGGAATTACATTATACATTTTGTATAATAATCTTCAAACTACCGTGACTCATGGAGGGTATGTAAGCTGAATTTCGTACAAATGCATTCTTTTCCTTGTATTGACACTTGCATTTGATATGTTTGATGGAACTCCTTGTTTAATGTGCCATAACAGGAAAACGCTGCAAAGCTTTGTCAATTATAGCTGTGAATCAAAACACATTTTTGCCATCTCGAAGCTATTTTCAAAAATATCTACGCATTCACAGACTAAAAATCCTAAAGATAAAATGTTTTAACTTCAAGCTGACTGTTAATTTTAAAATTGTATAATATACAATTTTAAAAAGTGAAACAGTATTACAACGTTTGACTATACAATTGAACCCCTTGCCAATCAGACGCAAACCAAATGTCTTGGCGTGTTGCTGCAGGATGCTGTGATAATCTTCTTCTTCTTCTTATTGCCTTTGGATTTCAGATTCTTGAACGAATCTTAGTACCACAGTTAAACTGATGCTTCTTCTTCTTCTTCTTCTCACTAGGGCATCCTTCTTCTTCTTTTCTTTTATTGGCGCCTGCTCCCGATCGGGGGTAATCCGGCCAAAATCTTGTTGGCTGAGGTACTTAGACTCAAACGAGAGACTGACAAGATAGGGAACCAAGTGAGCATTTGGCAGCACACTTGATTGTGCTAAACGAGTAAGATACAAGTGTGAGTATGAAACGGACGCGTAGAGTCAAGCTGGGGGGGGGGGTATGCGGGGTAGGATTGGAGCACGCGCCTGCGCAGTTTAAGCGAGTTCATGCTAATACCATAGATTATA
>NW_012088432.1:0-599 GCF_000956235.1 Wasmannia auropunctata | reverse complement strand
CATTATGTGTTAAATTTTTTTGTTCCTTATCTCTTCATCGAATTACATCGCGCGCGAGAATCATGGGTGGGACAGAGATACCGCGGGAGGGAGAGAGAAAGAAAATTGCAACGGGGCCTGCGCTGGAACCCCCTTTCGCGACCCCGCGGCTAGTATCTTCATTAACTATATTCTTTGGTAAAATATAATATAATAATAAAAATATTCTTCTCTATTATATTAATAATTATTATTTTCCCTTTACTCTTCCTTATTCCTCTTCGCGAGCGTTAACGGGTGGGGTGGGGCTCGTGCGCAACGGCGGCGGCGGCGGCGAACGCGGCGGCGAACGCGGCGGCGAACGCGGCGGCGAACGCGAGCGCGGTTCCCCTCTCCCCGCGATACCCGCATCATCGACGCGGTATCCCTCTTCCCCGCGATACCCGCATCTCCAACGCGGTATCCCTCTTCTCCGCGCATCCCGCATCGGCGACGCGTTCCCCCGTCCCCGCGGACCCCGGACCCACGACGCGGTTCCCCCGTCCCCGCGATACCCGCATCTCCAACGCGGTATCCCTCTTCCCCGCGCATCCCGCATCAACGACGCGGTTCCCCGTCCC
>NW_012088431.1:0-503 GCF_000956235.1 Wasmannia auropunctata | reverse complement strand
TCACGGTATTGCCTGCAAACACGCATAAGTAATATATAGAATATATAGGATAAATACAAAAGAATAATAAGGAGAGATATATACGTATTTATGTGTTTTCTTGAGTCAAATCGAATCGGTTGGATAATAAGAATAAAAATTTAGACGGGACGTCACAAAGAATAGCTATGTATAAAATACTTACCCTAGTTGTAAAAGGCAACCTGCCTTGTATCAGTGGCCACGTCCACAATCATGCGCAGCGGCGCTTCCTCCCGTGGGCTCGTCGGCGCCTGCGGGCTTTTCACGCCGCTGCCCTCCGACGTTTCGCGAGGGCTCTCCCGTGGGCCCTCCCCCGGGTTCGCATCCTCCCTCGGAGGCGTCCTCGCGTCCCAAGGCACCTCAAACTGCGGATTTACCACCACCCACGGAGGCATCCTCGCCCTCGCTTCGTTGCCATCTTCGTCTTCCTCGTCGTCATCGTCGCTACTCAGAATGTCACGCTGAAAGAAACAAAACATCGA
>NW_012088430.1:0-395 GCF_000956235.1 Wasmannia auropunctata | reverse complement strand
CATCGAGTAGATCACCGAGCCACTCTCGTTTTTTGATGTCCTTTAACGTACACGATAGCCTCGTCGATATCATCCTCTTCACCAAACACAGCTGTTGCAATCAGGTGTTTCGCCATGCTGTACGGAATCATCCCGTCTTCCCATCTTAATCCATGGTGATAAGCAACTAACCAGGAAGCGCCAGACTTGTCGAATTTTGTTAAAGAATTCCATGGTATGGGACTCACAAAAATGTAATGCGAAAGAACTGTACCTCTTCTCAGGACCGCCACTTCTTTTACGATAAATCTCTTCCCAACGGTGAATCCTTGCAGATCTACAAACGTTGGTACAATCATGACGAGTAATCTGTCGAAACTGTGTCCTCCTTGCGAAATGTCACAGTTTTTTATCTC
>NW_012088429.1:0-310 GCF_000956235.1 Wasmannia auropunctata | reverse complement strand
CGACATGTCGGTGTTCACGTGATCGTTGTAAACGTGCTTCAGATTGGTACCGTCTTGTTTGAACAGGATCAGCAGATTCGCGTTGTCACGTATCAGATGTTTCGGTATTCTCGCGTACGTCTGACAGAAATAGAAGCAATCGACGCTCGAGTGGCGGTCCATCGAGAAGTATTCTCTCACCGTGTCCTGCTTGTCGCACGCAACGTCGTCGAAGACGAAGATCGAGTTGGGGAGCGCTTCGTTCGGCGGAACGACGTCGCTGCAGTTGGAGAACATGAAGTAGCCAATCTCGTCGATCGATGTCAGCAAT
>NW_012088428.1:0-435 GCF_000956235.1 Wasmannia auropunctata | reverse complement strand
CAGGCCCCGTCCGCGGGCCGCGTTTTCGGGCACGCATAGCGTTCTCACCCATAGCGCGCTCTCCCTCCCACGCATAGCGCGTCCATAGCGCGCTCTCGCTTACGCGCACGCGGTCTCCCTCGCGGTCTCACGCATAGTGTGACCATAGCGCGCTCTCCCTCCCACGCGTTTTCGCGCCCATAGCGCGTTCTCGCTCCCACGCGCTCCCACCCGTTGCTCGCACCCTTTTCGCTGCCGTGCCGCCATGGAAAGGATGTAGTATTAATTGCGCAAATATATGTTTACAAGTATATGTGTAATATAAAACATATAATGATTACACTATGAAATATCTGAGAATTACAAGAAATAATGATCGTAGTATCAAAAAATATATAGTTTTACAAAATACGTATAAGATAAAATGTATAAAGAAAAAATGTATAAAGTAAAAAT
>NW_012088427.1:0-446 GCF_000956235.1 Wasmannia auropunctata | reverse complement strand
CGCTAATTCCGCGTCGCTCCTCGGATGTGCTAGGAGTGTGGCCTGCGCTTAGCTTTCTCGCGACGCCTCGAACGCGCGCTCCGCTTGCGGTGTCCAGGTTATCGGAGCCTTTCCTTTCGTGTTATTACGAAGGAGATCGTTTAGCGGTGCCAGTGTTTCAGCGGCCCCCGGCAAAAATCTTCTATAAAAATTCAGCATGCCAAGATATCGGCGGAGATCCCTGGCCGTCTTTGGCATCTGATAGTCGCGGATCGCTTGCACTCGCGCGGGCAACGGTCGTGTTCTCTCGCCGGTTATCAAGTATCCGAGGAACTCGACTTCTTCTTTTCCGAACACGCATTTCGCCGGATTAATGACGACACCGTACGTCTGCAACCGCTCGAACACCGTACGAAGATGCTCGAGATGTTCCTCGACTGACGATGACGCGATAAGGATGTCGTCGA
>NW_012088426.1:0-496 GCF_000956235.1 Wasmannia auropunctata | reverse complement strand
TTGGGATTATAACTTGGCGCCTTTTATTGATATCAAATCTTTCATTTAAAGTACAAGGAGATAGTAATGCTTTTATTGTGTAAAATAAGTGATATACATATCATTTAAATAGAGACCGGATTTTAAAATACAAAAAGAGAAAACAATACTTTTATTTTGTAAAAATAAGATGGTACTGCTTAAATTTTAATTTTTAATTATATGTCAATTAAGAGACCAGTATTTAAAGTATAAAAAGAGATAGCACTTAGATTTTATTTTTTTAAATTTAAAATACAAAAAAAGATAATAATACTGTTATTTTGTAAAAATAAGATGGTACTGCTTAAATTTTATTTTTTAATTGTGTGTCAATTAAGAGATCAGTATTTAAAGTATAAAAAGAGATAGTACTTAGGTTTTAATTTTTAAAAATAATAGGTGGTACCACTTAGGTTTAATTGTTTAATTTGTACAACTGTTTTTTGTTAAATTATAAACGTGATAATCAATATAA
>NW_012088425.1:0-371 GCF_000956235.1 Wasmannia auropunctata | reverse complement strand
GCCTTGTCGACTCAGTCAACTCGACGTACTTTTTGCTATCCGCGGGAATCGTGATGTACAGATTGGTACAATCAAGCATTCTAACGACTTGATCAGCCCAATAGTACTCGTTCTCCAGAACATCTACGTGATATATCCCTTTTTTCAAACTTTCATACCAATCGTACCCGAACCACCTTTCATAGTCGTCGTACGCTTTCTCGCGAAACCACGTGTACACTTTTCGTTTCACGTGATGAGGCCACGTACACACGGAATCTTGGTTAACAACAACTCCCTGTCTCACGACGCGTTCACCAGTTCCGCGTATACCTAGTTCTCGGTGGCGTAGAAACTGCACCGGCGATACTCGTTGCACATCCGTCTTTCCA
>NW_012088424.1:0-324 GCF_000956235.1 Wasmannia auropunctata | reverse complement strand
CCGAAGTATATCATTCATAATTCACTCAAAGAGTAATTTCTTTGTCACATATCCTATTCTTATGATTTTTTTATTGGGCTCATAACAGTTATAAATCATCTATTAGACAAATCCGTATTACAGATAAGATATTATTATCCAAAAGAATTATTTTTTATATTGATTTTTATATATTACACTACAATTATAATTGTAGTTCCGTATATTAATTCAGTATCAGAAAAATTCTCTACAATGTCCAAGAATATTAACAGTCAGATTGCGTACTCGATTCCTAATACACTGAAGAATTTCATCAGAACGGGCAAAGATACTCTCGATAAA
>NW_012088423.1:0-391 GCF_000956235.1 Wasmannia auropunctata | reverse complement strand
GGGGCGCGGCAAGGAAGGCGGACGAAGGATCTGAAGCCCGCGAAGGGCAATACGGCCAGCGATTTCCCCAGGGCCTAGGGTCATCGCCGAAAGCTGCCGAGACAACATGGCCGAGTTGTCCCGGATTAAAGGATGGAGGACGCGCCCACCAGATGCCACGCCGCCACATCCAGGAAATAGGGCAGTCTCGCGAGGACGCGAAGCGCCCTTAGGAAAATTCGCCATCTACGCCCGTGCCACGGCAAGACTCCCGCGGCGCATCGTGATTGGTCGTGACAGTGTGCGCCGCTATGTTGCGCACCCCCGGGCTGGGGGTGCAGGCATCGATCGCGTATCGAACGCGATCTACGCCGCTTTTGCGTGCGAGCGGCGAGAACAAGTGGTCGAATGA
>NW_012088422.1:0-377 GCF_000956235.1 Wasmannia auropunctata | reverse complement strand
TACAGCTTGTTTATTTCATTCAGTAACACGTGCGGCATTCGCCATTGTATCTTCGACAATTCGATCGAGGGCTCTAGCGCTTGATTTCCCGTCAGACAATTGTTGTCGTTGCGCGATCGTATCAGGATCAACTCGTGACGAGTGTTGAGCACCACGCGTTTGTAATCTTCGCAGAATCCCAACAGCGCATAGAGAGGTACGCAAAAATTGAAAAATCCCTCGTTGCTGGTGAGCGGGTCCCAGCCAGCGTTCCTCAGAATCACGCTTCTGTCGGACGACGTTGTGACGTAATGTTTGAGCGTGCTAGTTATGCCCACGTTTCTGCAACGATCAATCTCCACGCCGTCGAGTTCGTATCGAATTTCATCGAACATGAA
>NW_012088421.1:0-318 GCF_000956235.1 Wasmannia auropunctata | reverse complement strand
CGACAACTAAACTATTAATTGGTAAACAAACATATAAAGTTATGAATGCGATATTTCATCATGGTTTATGTATCGAAGAAAACCATTATACAAGTATGTGTAGAGAAGGAACATCTAGCACTTGGATTGAAATTGATGATGCTATAGTCACAAAAAAGCAATGGCCTAGAGGTGCTAAAGATATTTATATTTTATTTTTACAAAAAATGTCTACCAAACATGTATATTAAATTATAATAATGCAAATATCACATTTATAATAAAAACGTCCAACAATGTATTAGTAGTTATAAAAGTTTACATTTTCAAATTTTCATA
>NW_012088420.1:0-300 GCF_000956235.1 Wasmannia auropunctata | reverse complement strand
TCTCTATTGTTACTAATTACTGCCGTTTCTTTCAGCCTATTCTCGCTCCCCGAACCTTGAACATTTTCCTTCGAATCACCCCCTTTACCATTATCGTAACTGAGCAACCGGTTATCGCCGTCCTTGTCCGACCGCTGTATCGAATTCGCACCTGATCGCGTGATTAATTTTCTCCCGAGTCATTAGATTTCCGAACAACGAGATTTTTCAGTAGAGAGGCACTCTCTATAACGTGACCTGGCGCCCAACTTTATCCCGTTTTCGATAGGCGTAGATGCCTGAGTTACGGTTAATCGCGCA
>NW_012088419.1:0-484 GCF_000956235.1 Wasmannia auropunctata | reverse complement strand
TTGAAATAAATCATATTATACGACAGTAGAAGCACGAAATAGGGTGGGTGGCGCCATCTAGCGTGTTTGGAAAAAACGTTCGGCGACGTAGTACTGGCGGCGGACGTTACATGAGTGTCATATAAGTGTCAAGTTAAATCGATATAAACAAATCTATTGCGGAAACAGTCTGTTTACGTCTAATCACAGAAATATTTTCGTTCGAGTAGTTACCCTGTTAAAAAAAATCGATAGAAAACGATAAGAACTAATATAGGATCTGACAAATATTTTATCGTGTCCTATCGTATCTATCGTTCCACTTTCTCTGTTCCGAAAGAAATTGTTATCGTTTCCAATCATTAACTGTTTTCTACCATTAGCTGATAAAAATAATTTTAATCGTTGAAATATCGATAGAATGTCTACAGTAACTTATCGTTTTGATAAAATTTATCATAAATAATTAAAACGTTATCCTAATGAATTGCTCATACATGTTAAT
>NW_012088418.1:14291-15035 GCF_000956235.1 Wasmannia auropunctata | reverse complement strand
TTTTCCGAAATTTTAAATTTCGAAGCGCGAAACGCGAAAAGTTTGAAGAAACGCGAGTGTACTTAAAAATAAATGTGATTGGCTAGTTGCCGTGAAACGCATTGCGATTCCGAGTGACTACTCATCACGGTTGCTTGATAATTAACCGCGACAATTGATTTTCAGAAATAATTAATTCCGAGTGAAAGTTAAGTGCGGGAGTGACTAAGTCGTGTGAAAATTGCTTGAAAAAAAGTAAAAACGGCTTAGGCCTAAGGGAACCCCTGCGCAAATTTTTTTTTGAGCATAAGAACTTAGAAAATTCACAGAGAAGTAAATTTTCCGAAACCCGTTAATTAGTAAAGAAGTAGTTAGGAGTTGATTGGATGAGACTCTTACGCTTTGTAGTATACGCTTTACTAATATCTGTGCATGGTGACATAATTATTTGGCTCATTTTAACAATAACGATAATTCTCGTCAGAATTCTTTTTGGATTGTACGAGGCATTGATAATTGGAAGATTGTAACATTATACAAATTCTAATTCGAGTCATAAGAACACTGTCAAAGTAACGCTAGTAATTTTTACGAAAAGCGCGAAAGATTGAGTCATACATTGCAAGAGAAGCGTCACATTGCATGTACGCATAGAAAACATCTTTTATTATATGTGTACTGTCTAATCCATGAAGTTTTTTCAGTGAATAAAACATAAAATCTAAATTGCCTGTGCCTGTATCAGGGTGTCCTTAGTCGTACCTG
>NW_012088418.1:0-3709 GCF_000956235.1 Wasmannia auropunctata | reverse complement strand
ATAAAGTAAATTTCTCAGAAATAAATTAATACGTACCAATAACCACGCTGATTCCCATCTGCCTTACTCATATCTACTTAGTTCCAATTGGGGAATCTTGTTAGGTTTTTATTGTTTGTTAATGATTAAAATTAAAACATGAAAATGATAAAAGAATAATAATAACGAAAAAAATATAATCTTATTCGTTGTAAAATATCGTATTTTCTAAATAAAATAAGGACAGAATTTTTTTATTCGGCATTCTTCAGACGACATATCTTTTACTTGGTTTGAAGTTTAGCTTGCTTCTAAATGATTTTTGCATCTGACTATTACAAAATTAACTTGGGAGGAAATTTTATCACAGACGGTGATATTCGAATTATATCGATATTGAAATTATTTAAAATATATGGTTAATAATTAGCAAAAAGCATCTCTTGTTTGACACATTTTTCTTGATTGTTTTCATGTTTTAAAAAATAAATTATTAAAAATACATATATATTAAGGCTCTTGACGACTCATTATATGGATTTTCAACATATAGATTGATAATGTCAGATACGGGAAAACACAATGAAAATTTTGCAATAAAACAATATTTGCATCTCATAAAGTATATTTTTAAAATATACCGATCCAATTCTCCTTTTATTTCGAAATAGAATAAAATTATATTTATCTCAATTAGACAACTGTATAGTTTAACCTGTTTTTTGGTTAGGCATAATTCAATTTCAAATATATAATTATTTATTAATTACCGAAATAAAACGTGAATTTTCGGAATATTTTACAAATCTATTCTATCGATTGAAAATATTATTTTATTTAATAAATATACATTTTGACGTAGATTTCAAGAATTTTTTTTATTTTTTTTTACTTCTGATGTTACAATCCAAGATGCAGTAAATAGATAAGAGAGAATTATGAATAAAATTAGCCTAAAATTTTTGACAAATTTGATTGTTCAAATAATTTAAGAAATATACATATATTAAATTATGCATGATATTTTTTTACTGGTAAAATTGAATTTTATGTTTTTACTGATTTCATGTAAATTTAAAATAATCTGAAGTATAAAATTTATAAAGTTATTTTGATGCTGTGATAAAATCTCTTAATTTGAAAGCTATGAATATAATTTAAAAACTTAATATTATCTAACACTGTTTAGTCTAGTTTTAAATTGTAAATATCATTGTACAGATATAACGTATATTAAAAATGGAAATTGGTCAAAAACGTCGAAGAAAAGATATAACATGTGTATCTAAACGACATTTGAGGAGATTAGCTGCACAAGAGTCAGACATTGTTTGTAATATTTTTGGATATGAAATTCCATCCCATGATAATGTAAATGATAAATGTACAACAGTTTCCAATAATAGCTGTACAGTGAATTCTGAAATAATTACTATTGAGCATAATAGAGAATGTAATGAAATATTTGTACAAAATGATGATATGCTCAGACAATTTGAAGATAAATCGAATTCACAAGAAAGTTTGGTTAACACTTCTTATTATGAATCAAGTAATGTGGAATTCGAAAATGAAAATATAACAGATTTTGATTTGCAAGATGTTCTTGCTGTCTGGGCTGTACAGCACCAAATTACACATACAGCTTTAACGGCACTGCTACATAGATTAAAAAAACATCCTTGTTTTTCAACATTATCATTGGATGCACGTTCTGTCTTAAAAACACCAAGACAACAAGAAATTCGTACAGTAGTACCAGGATCATATTACCATTTTGGTTTATTATATCCTGTAAAAAACATAATAGCTTCCATAAAGGAGAATGTTAATTGCGTTAACATAGCTGTGAACATTGATGGGCTACCGTTATTTAAGTCATCTCAGCAACAGTTTTGGCCTATTTTAGGCTCAGTTCTTCCGTATAATAACGTTTTCCTAATTGGAATTTACCACGGAAATGAAAAACCAGCAGACGCTAACGATTTTTTACAAGATTTTGTGAATGAGGCAAAAGAAATATGTGAAAATGGCATATATATCAACGGTCGAAATATATCTTGTAGAATTACAGCATTAATTTGTGACGCACCAGCCAAAGCATATGTTTTATGCGTTAAAGGGCATACAGGATATTCAAGCTGTACCAAGTGTACTACGGAAGGGGAATATATAGGAAAACGAATGTGTTTTCCTGAAATTGATGCACCACTCAGATCTGATAATGATTTTGTGCAAAAGAAAGATGATGATTATCACAAATCTGATACAACGTGTAGTTTGTTAAATATACCTTATTTCAAACCAGTTACAAATGTTCCGTTGGACTGTATGCATTTGATATTTTTGGGAATTATGCGAAAACTATTGTACCTGTGGCTTTATGGGGATCTGCGTTACCGGTTACAATACAAAGCTGTTGACGAAATTTCTACACGTCTAGTTACCGAGTTGAAGTGTTACATACCTGGAGAATTTGTTAGAAAGCCTAGAAAACTTGATTGTGTCAAATTATGGAAAGCTACGGAATATAGATTAATAATGCTATATACCGGTCCTTTGGCTTTTAAATCTATGTTTAAAAAAGAAATATATTTTCATTTTATAACATTGCACGTGATCATAAGAATCTTGTCTTCAGAAGAGTTACACGAATATATTAACTATGCGCAAGATTTGATTCATTTTTTTATAAAAACATTCATAAAGCTGTATGGAATTGAAAACGTATCACACAATGTTCACAACCTTGTTCATCTCGTTGATGACGTCAAAAGGTTTGGACCTCTTGAAAACTTCAGTGCATTTAAGTTTGAAAATTACTTGCAAATACTGAAGAGATATTTAAGAAAAGCAGATAAATCTTTACAACAGGTTGTACGGAGATGCATTGAAAAAGAAAAAAACTTATGTGCATCGACAGTTTTATCACATTCTGTTATGAAAAATCCAAAATTGACATCAATACATTGTGATGGTCCGCTTGTACCAAATTGCCGTAGTCCACAATATAAAATTATTCAATATAACGGAATTACATTTAAAGCTGGGACAGTTGCAGACAGTTGTTGTGGTCTGAGTTGTGGTGCTATTGTTTGTATTAAAAATGTGGCATACTGTTCAAAACGCAATACTCTCGTTATTATTGGTCTCGAATTTTTGAAAAAAGAGAAACTATTCAGTATTCCTTGTCCATCGTCATTGCTTGGTATTCACATTGTACATACATATTCAGATTTAAAATCATGGCCATTGAAAAATGTAACTAGAAAATATGTACAATTGCCATACGGAAATGAAAAATATGCTGTTTTTCCTTTGTTACATGGAAAAATATAATTTGTGTTCACTTTCTCAGAATGTCCCAGAAAGGGATTTATGTGATAGTGTTATTTGAAGATGGTCTTCAAATAGTTCCCGACACCTGGTTGAACAAAGATTTAAATATAGCCAAGTGGCCACCTTTTATTTCAAATCAACGTTATGACAAAGCTGTCAAAAATATGGAAGAACCACAATCTACGTGGATGGAACATCCCATTTTACAAACATTTGGAACCTATAGTAAGCAACGATATATTATATTTTTTTGTAACATATTTATTTTTTGCATATATATATATATGTATATATATATATAATTATTAAACTTATAATAAATTAAGTTGTTACATTTTAACCTTGCCACGTGTGTGGGTGTACACACAGCACACACACACACACACACACA
>NW_012088417.1:0-1324 GCF_000956235.1 Wasmannia auropunctata | reverse complement strand
CGTGTGCTCTTCCGATCTTTCATATCACTAATAAAGTTATGTAATTATTATTTTATGGATCAAGATATTTACACTTATTTCCTGTTTTTTGTTCTTAATCTTATCCATTTTTATTTCCACTACGACTTTATCTGCTTTTTGTCAACAAACAACATTACAAATGGTTGGTTAT
Source organism: Wasmannia auropunctata (assembly GCF_000956235.1). Taxonomy (NCBI): domain Eukaryota; kingdom Metazoa; phylum Arthropoda; class Insecta; order Hymenoptera; family Formicidae; genus Wasmannia; species Wasmannia auropunctata. Next base: position 1,152 of record NW_012088417.1, on the reverse strand, counting down.
GAAACGAATGCAAGTGTAGGTGTAAAAGCGCGAGGTGTAGAACGAGATCGCTACAGCTGCTTACACGGTGGCGCCCTCGCAGGCGGACTGCGGTACTACTTAATACTTTTGGTGTACCCAAGAACGGCGGTGCAGAATCATAACCTCTCCGACTCGGGCGGATTTCGAGAGGGAATCGCCGCATTGATTTCTCCTCGATTTCCGGCGACCGGCGGGCAGAAATCTTCTCTCGTGCGAGCCCAGCAGCGTGAATAGCGAGTCCTGCCGAGCATGTCGCACGTCGTATCGTCGTACGGCACGGTGCATTGAATGCGGCGCGCGTAGTGGACCGCACCGCGACGGATGCGACGATTCACGCGGAGAATGGCCTCCTCGAAGCGCGGAATCGAGCGATGAATCAGTTATTATGTTGCCCTCAACCGGCTACTTTAAAACGATAAATTGCCCGTTTTATGACGGCGGCTCGTGTGACCGGCCCTATTGTCACTTCAAACACGCCAGGCGAGGTAAGGAGCGTGCTCGCGATCCCGCCGTGAGTCTTCCTCGAGACGCACGTGACCCCGACGTGCCGGACCTCCGACGTAGTCCGATGCGAGAGGATCTGTCCCGATCGACGAGTGGAGGCTTCAGGAAAAGCCCCGCGCGTTGACAGGGTCTTGTGCTTCTTGTACACGCTGCACAGAGTTGCTGTCGTTTAGGCGAGATTTTTGTCTTCACAACAGACTCTTTGTTCGCCTCCTTTGTCCACTGTATCGGGGAAGACAATGGCCGGTATTCAATGGACAGTTGTTATATTTAAGACCGTCGTAAATAACAGTCTTAAAATGTCATGAATCACTAAGCTGTATTAATCTCTTATTACTTGGTCTTGGATGATCTTGAAGAATGGACTGTGAATAGCTTAAAAAAAAAACAGACTATGGAGGAACCAAATGAATAATATAACACTTTCTTTTTGCTGAACTATTAACATTGAAGATTAAACTAGTAAAAATAGTTTAATGTCTCTGAGTGACAATAGTTCAGTATCATATTTTTATAGTTATTTATTGTTTCCTACACATCCAATTTGAAGGTTAAATGTAATATACTTGTGAATTGATAGTCTGACCTTAGATGTTTAAAAAAACCTCAGAATAATTCATTAAATGT
>NW_012088416.1:0-1114 GCF_000956235.1 Wasmannia auropunctata | reverse complement strand
GTAACGTCTATTATCATCCTATAATATGAGCTATTAAATTCTGTTAGATCTCCCAGCCACGCTGCATGGGAACGTGAGAGAGAAGAGAGCAACGATCGCGATTCTCATTCCAATCGTAATCACAAAAGCGATCGCAATCGTGCGAGCAGTCACAGCGCGCAAGACAATGAGAGCGAAGGCAGGGGTAGAGACGACACCAGTAAACGGTATTCGGGTAATCGTCGACATCGTCACGTCAACGAAAACGAGGAGCGTTGGTACTGGCGATCCGAATCGCCGGTATCCGCCAGAAACTGCGTGAATCGAAAGGACAATCTACGTGAAGTCAGACAGGTCTGTGTGATTTGAAATAATGAAATTGTACTGCAAAACAATCACAGATTATCCAATTATAATACAAAAGTTTGTGTATAGTTTAACGTGGGAAATACATCTTTTGCGTGTTATTAGGGCTCGGAACCTTTATCTATGACCAACCAGAATGATTTTAATCGTACGCGAGACACTCGCAGTGTAGAGCCCGTTGGACATTCGGATAAGTTTCAAGGCAAGCCACCCACAGGTCGACGCAATATGAAAGACAGTTTGCCGAAGAATGCCAAGTTAGAACTCTTGCCGCCGCGATTGCAAAAGAAATATCTCATTGACAATGGATACGCGTTACCTAACAATCCAGGAACGTCCGCAGAGGACTCTTGGAACGGTAGCAGTATTACATTTCAGGTAAAAATTCGTTCAGTGCTTTATATTTTGTATTGATTTTGCCAGTGTGTTTTTGCAGTTCATGATTGAATATATGGACTATAATATATATATATATTTATATATATATATGTTATTTAAATTTCTTAAACATCTGCTTAACTGTCCGACGTATTTTTCTCTTCTCGTCTTTTTTCTCTCCCTATCACTCTCCCTTCAGCTCACTTTTAATTACTATTACCAGCTTTGTTCCTTAATCTTTAATATATTCGGATTGTCCCGTACTTGATGATGATATTGTACAACGCCCACACATTTACTTTACGCTTGCGAATGCTGCTAAAATTTACGTTCGGCGATATGGCGTCGTTTTTTTGTCTTGTTTTTTTTTTCAAAATTCCAATCACGAACG
>NW_012088415.1:0-1112 GCF_000956235.1 Wasmannia auropunctata | reverse complement strand
TCTCTCTTTCTCTCTCTATTATTTCTCGTTTCTTACACTCTCTCTCTCTCTCTCTCTCTCTCTCTCTCTCTCTCTCTCTCTCTAGCTCTCATCCAAAAAGCCGCATTTGAAATATGGCGCTTGCAACATTTTCCCGGTAGCCACTTCTATTGTATTCAGCGGACGAAAAATAAAATTTAAATCGTCGGTGAAGAGATTTGGGGGATTTGATATATGATTCGGCGCACACAAAAGAGGGCCACAGGTTTCTGTTGTTACGTATTACTGCTGCCATTGCAACACTAACGACGTCTTCAGTGAATTTTAATGATGACAGTTTCGCGCTGATCCGACGGCAGCTTTAGCGCTCCTCACTGCCGCGAACAGTTGCGGCAGAATTTATTCGTATTTTATGTCGCATGACTCCAATCAATCACCGTTTCGTTGCTCTCCCGGCTTTGTCAGTGCAAAATGCTCGATCCTTGATGGTAGATTTATCTCTCGTAAACATGAACCTGACGGTTTAACGAAGATCGCTAGGGTGACGCAACGATGCGACTTATTGAGAACACGAAGGAGGATAAAGATCTCAAGCGCGAGGGGAATGGAGTTTCCGAATTCCTCATAAATTAATTTTAGACCCTCCAGAAATTTTTTAAAAATTTGTAGATAAATTAATGTTTAAAATTTAAACTATTTATATTCGTAAATAAAGTAATCGAATGAAAGTACACGAGATTGGATTTGAAAACTAAAAGGATTGAGATATCACTGAAGATACTTGCCATTCAATAATTCATATCTGGTGACGCGAAATTCGGGACACACGTAGCTGTATGCCTCCGGGCCGAACATGCCAATCATGGTGACTGGTTGATTCTCATAAATCTTGTATCTCGACGTGTTCCAGAAGCACATGTCCTGCAACGCGAGGAACTTTGTGGACCGACGCCTCCGATAAAATATACCTTGGCGCTTTAACCCGTTAACGGTCGTTTATCTTCTTGTATCGCAAAGCGATCAAATGAAACAAATTTCTACAAATCACTAGTTGTGATGCTTTTACATTCGCCGAATAATAAATGGGTTTAATTCAATTTTCATATTATTCAGATCAATTTTTCATTATTTAT
>NW_012088414.1:0-1099 GCF_000956235.1 Wasmannia auropunctata | reverse complement strand
CTCTCTCTTTCTCTCTCTTTGTCGAAAATGCAACGAGCGAGACAAGTCGCCTCATTCTCGTATCGCGCTGGTCGCTACGGCCGCGGCGACACGTAAATCGCGCCGGCACTCGAAAAAGTATCAAATCTACGGCCGGGAAAACATTCGCGTGCGCGACACGCGAAATGGATTCTCCTTCGAGAGATTTACGTGGAAGACGCGAAGGTAGCTCGCTGATGGACCTCCGGCGTAATCTTCGGTATTTTAGTTGTGTTGTTCCGGGGACAGACTGCAGGTCGTTTTTGGAATGCATCCCTCTTTGGCAAGATGCGAGCTCGCGACTCGTTTGGGTTTCGTAGAAATTCAATTGCATCACGGAAAAATACAGTAATCGATATTTTTGTGAGAATGGACATTTATTTCTCCTTATCGCTGAAGCCACACGATAAAGTCAAAAATAAAGTGAAAAATAATGGGAACGAGATAAGCGAGGTAGACTTCCAAAAAATAAATGTGTCTTTTTATTTATCTCTCACTCTGCGCGTAGTATGGTTATAAAATAATTTGAAAAATTCTTAGTACAAATTGCAATAGATTATTAGAAATGCTTCGAAATGATGCATTAACTTTCAATTTCGCGCGATATTTTAAATCATGGAATTTCTGGATGTAAAATACCGGGTTGATAGCGTTTTTACGGGGTCATTTAATACGCCACGGCGCGGCGGCGTCGCGGAGATGCAGCTGCATAGAAAACGCGTATAAGTTGCATTGCACTTGGAAATGGCAACGAGGCGCCATGTATCAGACACTGTCTCGACCTGCCTTGAATTTATGGTTGATAATTTTCTCAGGCTGCAACTTGTTTCCCCTGGCTCGAATATCTTGCCCTTCTTACGCGGGTATTTCCTCGCTACCTTGGTAGCAACTTGTTCGTATGATACGACAGTCGTATTGGTATTCGTCCGCTTACGACCAACTTCCTCGGCTGCATTGAAATCACTCCCGGCACCCCAAACTGTCGTGTTACGGAGAAAGTTGATAAAGATTACCTCACGTATACGTGAAATCGTTTAAACAGTACAGGTGATATTCGAATCGTATGCCGTCTTCTGCTTGA
>NW_012088413.1:0-1097 GCF_000956235.1 Wasmannia auropunctata | reverse complement strand
TAAATGATAGTTAGTATACAAAAAATACTATTTTAATGAGGATAGCGTCTACGAATGAAAAAAACTAGGCACCGATCTGGCACACACTATTTACATACAAGTGCGAATATGCACCACAACAAACTTCCGTAGTTCATATCTCGTCAATCTGCAAGAGACTGAGGCTGTACATGTTCGAACCTGACACCTGAGGTTCCGGGCATATTTAACGTAGTGGGGATAAGCCGCGACAGATATCTCTGTGCAAATGCCAGCAATTCGAAAATTTTCGCGGTGCGAATTCGCACTCATGTACGGTTTGAAGGTTAATAAAGAAAACAATTGAAATATAAAAAGATTAATCTTACTAACCTTTTTTATTTAATTTTGGGAAAAAATTGATGACAACAATGAACAATTAATAATTTCACAATCAGTAAAAGTTTTTGAAATTAGAAGTAATTGTAGTATTTATTATATGATTGTTAAGATAAATTTTAATGAATTATACGACAACGCAGTTTCAGTATGATAGAATACAGAATAAAAATTAGAAACAGAACTCTTTTAAAGAAAGATTTTAAATATATACGTATGTACAGAATACATTAAGTTAAATGGAATATATTTACAATAATAATAATATTTATTTTTATTCTATTTCTCCTTTTCAAAGCTTGTTTTATTCTTAAGATACCAGACAGCATAGCTATAAATGAATATAAGTATTTAATGTTCTCGCGGGGATCTCGGGGCCTTGAGGCCCCGCCGGTCTCTTATTATAGGAAATTCAGCGAGTGTAAATATTGAATGTCGTTTCGTTACGACTTGTCTTGCAAAAAGATTCCGTCGACAGGTTTCACGGAAGAAAGCGAAAACTAGCTGGAAACCGAAGCAAAACTACAGGCGCGAGTGCAAGCAAGAACGTGCAAACGCATTTCTACTTCCTTCATCCCTTCTCTTGTTTGCCTCGTTTCTCTCGCTTTCAACTTTGCAAAAATTAGCGTGATTGGCGAAACACGTTTTCAAAAAATAACGATTTGCACTTTCACTAACACAATTTTAACTATTGATACCATTAATTTATCTGGTTTCTTAGAAATTAATAGATTGAAATG
>NW_012088411.1:0-1041 GCF_000956235.1 Wasmannia auropunctata | reverse complement strand
TTTCGTGCTGAGTAAACGTTATCTTTAACAATACCTACATTTTGCACGAGCTCTTAATTACGAGATCGCAAACTCTTCTTGAAATAACTCTGTTACATTTGTCACAGGTGCCAAATTACGCTTTTCTGTTCGTACTGCGTGTATATGACGCGAATGTTCCCGCGAACAATTTATTTGAGAGACTTTTGCAGGGATGTGAGGTGATGTCGACATTTCCGATAAGATCTATTATTCTTGCGGAATCGCGTTCGCGAGATCTCGAGAGAAAAACCACCGTGGCATTTCTTCTATAGTGGTAGTTGCGTGAGGAAGCTTGACAAATGGGAAGTAAAGATCGTAAATAATATTTTTTCATGACTCACGACCACCTGCGCCTGCACAATTCCGAATGCAATTTTAATTATGCTAGAGTTCACGATGAAACAAATTCGAGGCAGACGAGGGAAAGATCTCGTGTTACACGTCGACCGGCCGCGGTGGCTAGTGGGCTTGTTTTCCGAAAGGAACGCACAGAGGTGGATCAATAATAGAATGGGGGTTGGCTGGGATTTCTCAGCGCCATCCCTTCACATTACGTGGAACTAGCAACTGTTGCTTTATCCTTCCCTTCTTGCTCCTCAATTGAGCCTTAAATCCTGCTTAAATTATGTTTCTATTGCAACGCGATTTGATTACTTTTTACCAAGATTAATCTACATCCAATGACGTAAATGACGTTGCGGCACATATAGATTACAATATATCTCTCATATAGATTACAATCGGTTAAACGTAAAAACTTGCGACGCTAAAACTTTAATAATAATGAAACATTTAAAGAGTAACAACTTTTAAATATTTTATACTTTTAAAATAATTTTGAATAGTAATAAAACATTAATACTTTTAATATTAATAATTATTAAGTGTGACGATAAAATTAATAATGATGAATTTGTTAAAAAAGGAAGAATATCTTAGTAAAATAAACGGATATTTTTCTGAATTTGTTTGTTATTATTATTTCGGAATATTGTTTATTCCTCGGTTTATTCTGAATTT
>NW_012088410.1:0-884 GCF_000956235.1 Wasmannia auropunctata | reverse complement strand
CTATTAAATATGAACTCGGAAAGAAGTTTTACTGAAGTATCTAAAAATTTTACGGATCTGGAAATAATTTTATTGAACATTGAAAATAATTATGTAAGACAAACATGAGGATAACGCTGCAAATAGTTTATCAAAACTATTTGAATATCAATTCTAGCAAATATTCTACATAATTGTTTAATGATCTAACAAAAGTATTTTTAGATCTGACTAAATTTTTAGATATTTCGGCAAAACCGTTCTTTTCGCGTACTACGACAGAAATTTTGATTGAATTGTTGTATTTAAAGATTAATTAATGAAATATATTTAATATGCATATACTTTCCAAGTTGTGGAAAATAATGAAATTCGAAATATCCTGCAAAAATCGACTTGAACAAAAATATAATGTAACTCCAGCACCTCGCTTCATAAGATAAAACTCATGGTTCTGACGATGTCGATCTGGCCGAGGAACAGCGGCGGAGCGCGATATGATATCATCGTCCGCCTAAAATTTCCTTAACAAGGTACGATTTCGCCCGTTGTACGGACTTCCCCGTGCCATTGTTTCCCCGGATACTCATTGTTCCGTCCGCGAGAACGACGGAAGTAGCTGCGGCGTTGTCAGGGTAGCCGGGTCTTCTCTTTACATCCCCTCCCCTCTCGTCCCCCTAGCCTCGCCCGCTGGATGTCGCATTAGCATGCGCAAAGTTAAGGGCTATCAACGTCGCGACGTCGGAGTTCTTCGTGAACAGTCAGGCCGTCTGCCTGTCACTTCCAATGATTCGCAGTTTACGATGTTTACGAAACGCGAAAGGGCCATCGCCGTCCAACTCTGCCGTGGATTCGAGCCGTCGTTTCTCGTCGTCGTTAACGCGCCGCACGCCACCGCTGCTGCT
>NW_012088409.1:0-695 GCF_000956235.1 Wasmannia auropunctata | reverse complement strand
TTTAAGTTAAAAAAAATTTATATATATATATAGATTGCGTAAAAGCTGCATTTCTTTGATCTCTATGTTTCTTTACTCGCGAAACTTTGAGCATTATCGGACTACACCGAATTAATTTGGGAGATTTCTCGACGATTAACACGCGCAGCGACGGGCTCTCGGGCAAGCCTCACGTTGTTCGATTCGCGACGATCAACCTCGCCCGTCTCCGCCGTCAGTTTTGCGCAGTAAACGTTCCTGAAAATCGACGCGCACGGGGGCCGCTCGGTTACATTCCAATTAAAGTCGCTGGTTATCATACATTCAATTAGCATAACTCATATGAAGGCCATAACGAAGCGGGTCCGGGCGCAAAAACCTTCTTAGTCAAAGAGCCGAGGCATAAAACCCGTGAGAGAGGGAGAAGGAAAGAGGGAGAGAGAGAGAGAGCGCGCGCGCTATGCGCTCGTCCTCCGTGTGCATCGCGATGCGGACGTGCAATCTCCGTGAAAGAAAGGGACCCTTTTGTCCGCTCTTCTTCCCTCCTCGCTTTATTGGGCTTTGTTTTACCTCGCCTCCACCTCCGGAGAATGCGATTCGTTGCGCTGCGGACGCCATGTGATCTTCGAGACACACGCGCGAGTATATAATATGTCGTATATAATGCGCGTAGAATAAGAGAGAGAGGAAGAGGGAAAGAGAAAGAGAGAGAGAGA
>NW_012088408.1:0-694 GCF_000956235.1 Wasmannia auropunctata | reverse complement strand
ACGTGTGCTCTTCCGATCTAATATAGATCTATTAAGATTCGAAATACACTTATTCTACATTCAATTTTGTAAACGATCGATACTATGGAGATTATTTGTCGCTTTATACCGGTTTCTCTTCCTATCGGCTTTGATTCATCGATATATATTTCAATGAAGCGCATGAATATATTAAAATGTGATCGTGTTATTATGAGGCTGGTGTTTATAATATTGTATAATTACGCGGTCATGGATTTTTCCTCTTCTTGAAGTCGCTCAATATCAGACTTATTCATGAAGTAATATGAGGGCTGTCGGGATTTCTGAAAGCCAAGAAAATTAGCTCTCTGCTTTGTCAATTATTCGGTAGAAATATATACGTGGCTTACCAGATCTTTGACGATGCGTTTCGCGCCCGCCTTGATCAATAGGTTACTCAAGACTTCGACAGACGGCACGCCCATTGCGTAATGAAGAGCAGTTCTTTCCAACTAGAACAAGAAAGATCAATATTTTTATATTTTAAGCTTGCATAATATTTTTTGATCGCAGTCATTAAGTATCTCAATTATCGCTAATTATTCATAATTATGTCCATGTGGCATGTTCACATTGGTTTAATAATAATATTAATTGCTCGATTATTTATTCTAAACGACTTTTAAATCGCGGGATATAAAACCGGTTTTATTATTTTTTATTCTTTTTTTTT
>NW_012088407.1:12964-13459 GCF_000956235.1 Wasmannia auropunctata | reverse complement strand
TTTGACTTCATACCGTTGCCGGTGATATTACCGCACAATGTTGGGCAACATCGTCCGAGGCGGTATCCTACTGCGTACCATGAAGACCGCGCAAAGGTATAATTAAACGTAAGATTAACAATAACAGACACTGACAGCGCTTAATTCGGCACTGACAGCACTTAATTCGGCATTGATGCAGGGATTACATATCGACAACTTGTTGTTATTTCCTCCTCTTAGATTTCTCTTCCTCTACGGTGGCAATTTTTCTCGTAATATCGTCATGTTTTTGCAGTAGCTATCATCAATTAAAAATTAATCTCGTTATCGTAAACAATTGTCGAGGCACCTCCTGCACGATGGAGAAAAATCATTATAATGCCTATTTCTACCAATGTAGATTAATTTTAATCTCAGTTTAATTCACTGTTTATCTTTTTCTAATTTTTACAACTGGAAAAAGATACAAAATAAGTTAAACCAAGAATTAAAGTTAATCTACATTGGTAGAAA
>NW_012088407.1:0-862 GCF_000956235.1 Wasmannia auropunctata | reverse complement strand
GGTTAATATTCTCGCGCAATGAATCAAGAAATGATCAAAACGTTAAAAGTAAAATACATAACGATAAAAATGAAATATGAGTATTGAAATACTTATATTATGGTAAAGATATATTTTCTTCGAATGAGTATCTTTGCTTAATAACATTGCGCATTGTTTGACGAGCATCTCGCTTAATGACATTTTGCATTGAGAAGATAAACACAGTTCGATCTACTTGTGACTAATAATAAATGGAAGACAAACGACAGTTACAATGGAAGCTGATAATTCTGCAATATTGAAAGCTATTATTCGTCGAGACCCAACCGTACACCGGTGGAGTGCTGGGCTGACCTAATTTGTAGCTGACCGCGAATAACAATTACTGACAAATACTGGAAATTCGCGCTTCTCGCTGATGTGTGTCTCATTGGCACAGCGGAGGCACCGCATCGATTTTTCGATGAGGGATTCAATTTCTTCGACAGGCACTGGCAAAGTGTTTGTCCAAACAATATTACGATCAAAGGAAACTGCGGACGAGGATAATAATCGAATTGCGCAACATTTGAGGAGCGCCTCGCTCTCTTAATAGAGATTCCAAATTTCCCGACAACTTGTATGTGAATCTAAACTAAACAAATAAAATACTGCACAGCCGACTAATTCATTTTCCATCGTGTGACTCAATACATTTTGAATATTTAATAATACTTTTTTTTCTAACACATATTCTAACACATAGCCACTACAAGACGAGACGAGCAAGAGAATCGTTTCCATTCTCCCATATATAAAAGGTACAGATCGTTTTGGCAGAAATAAATTCTGAAGAAAAACACAACCAATCTGAACCAATCTTCGAGCCCCTTAAAAAAAA
>NW_012088406.1:0-3340 GCF_000956235.1 Wasmannia auropunctata | reverse complement strand
CTATAAAATTAATGTAATTATTATTTATTTAATTATTATTATACAATATATATTGTTTTACACACACGTTTAAAACTCATTAACTATACCTCACAAATTACAGCCCTTGCTGGCAACGTGTTTTTCCCAATTAATTTTAACCATTCTTCACGTCTTTCGATGTTATTTTTTCCTGTTGGCAAACGAAATAATCGAAAACCTTTCTCGCTTCGATTTTTACAGCCATCCACACAACAACCAGGCATATTTTTTTTGCATATACGAAAGGCCGACAATTGTTAAGACGTTTGAGAATCCCGGTACAGATCTCAGGTTAAATTACACTAAAGTGTGTAGATACATTATTTAATGTGCACTATGTGCACTTTTCGACGCCATTTTGGCTCCAAATCCTTATACATTGAGTCTTATGGATTGCGGTACTTTATAATCTAGTGACTTTACGCTCGGCTTTATACTCGCGCCATCTGGCTGCACATCGACAAACCTTACGGATGTTGGCGTCGGTGTAAGTCAATTTTCGTTTTTGTGGTTATTGGTGGCGCTAAATTTTGTGCGTTTACTCGACATGCCTTTGCTATTTGATTTTCGTTTTAGGCACGGAGATTGTGATACAACATCGACGTCTTCTTCTTCCGTCGACGAAATTTTTTCATCTCTCGTGGGAGAATCTTTTTTAATAACGCCGTTTACGTGTTCGTCGTGGTTTTTGTTGACGAAATCACGCAACGACAAGTGATCTGTTATGCGAGGAATTTTACCCTCTCGCATTTTTTTGAACATTTCTCTCCACTTAGGTTGCTTTTTGAGAGGTATCATTTTTAAGATGTCAATAGGAATTTTCGTCATAATATTTTTATCTTGATCTCTCACAGGCATTTTTTTTTCTTTATTAATTATTTCTTTCTATGTTGCAGGTGGGCTGCTAACGGTACCTTTAGTGTTGCTCTGTGGAGTATTCCTACTTCGGCGAGTTCTCCGTTGGTCCGGAACGTATGTCTCGTCGGAATGGATGTCCGGCGATGAAGTCCTCTTCTTTCTTGAGTCTTCGTCGTCGTTGCTTATGTCTATAATACAATGTTTCGTGTTATTCGCGGTTCGTTCGCGATCTTTTACAATATTCGTGGCTACGCGTAGCCCTTCCTATCACACTCGCGTCTTTTTCGAAGCTGACTGCTACGTTCGGATTGACCCTACTATCATTCTTTATACATTTATTTAATCTATTCTTTACTTTATTTATGCACGCTTCTAATTTCTCTAACATGCCACCTTCTACGAAGGTATATCTATATCTTTTAATTGTTTACGTTCCTTAATTCTTTTTTCTATATCGTTGACTGTTTCTAAAATTTTTTCTTATGCGGACTACTTTTTGTCAGATAACGTAGCGAATTTGCCACTTTTAATATTTCACGCTGTAATTGTTTAAGATATTCTACCCTTTTTTCATATTCGGGCAGACTTATCGGGTAAATGGTATACCTCGAATTATCGCTTAAATTTACGTTATCGCTAGAATCGCTATTATAGGGAAAGGATCTAGGTTTTCTCCTATTATATTTCCTTTTGTTTTCTATTCTTAAAGTATTAATTCTATTGTCGCTCGCGTAGGATGTTCGCGTCTCCTCGCCATTATTGCTATCGCTCGCGTTACAGGTTCGCGTCTCCTCGCCATTTTCGCTATATCGCGAATTTCGGTCGGTATCGCTACGAGGTGTCTCCTCGCCATTATCGCTATACGCGATTTCTAAACTATTTCCTGTATTGTTTAAATCTATTCTAAAATCATTGTGTGCAACTCCAGGCGGAAAGTCGCCATGGGCTGCCTCAGGTGGAAAGTCGCTATGATCTGAGCTAGCGTCTGAACGTCTGTGAAGTCTCAACCAAACCTGTGTACCAGGTAAGTACTGTTCTGCATGACTATATTTATTAAACTGAATTTTCCTCTTTTTAGCAGCGGCTTCGAGATTTTCTCGTGCCCATTGAATTTTTTGCTACCTTGTTGGTCTGTGATCTAATTCTCTGGGAATGAACGCTGGATCTATTTCTAGGTTTAATGATCCGTCAAAATGAAGTTCGTCAGGCGCGTATCCTGTTGACGCGTGAGTTGTAGCATTTATAACCGCTTCTGCTCGCTCAATAATTCTGTCTCAGGTATGTTGTCTTTCACTCGCATAGGTGCGAATAATTCTACCAATCTCCCGCATCACTCTCTCTACGGGGTTGGACTGCGGGTTGTAAGGCGATGTTTTCCTCGCGTAAAATTCGTTTTTTTCTGCGAATCGTTTCCATCGATCCGTCAGGAATTATCCCGCATTGTCGGTAAGAATCTCGTTCGGTAGTCCGACTTCCGGGAAATAGTGATTTTCGAGTTTATCTATAATTGTGTTTAAGATTTGATTCGGCATGGGATAGAGTTTTGTATATTTAGAGATTTGGTCCATTAGAACCAAAACATATTTGTTTCCTTTCGCCGTTTGAGGAAGTGGGCCGAATAAATCCATTGATACAGATCTGCCTGGCCCGTGGAGAAGATCATAATATTGATCCCCTTCAGAAGCTCTTGTATTATATTTAGTTGCCTTGCACGTGTCGCATGATGCTACGATATCCCGTGCTATTTTATCTAAGTTCTTGATATAAAAGTGCTTACACAAAAATCCGACAATCTTATCTGTGCCGAAATGAAGCAGCAGTTTGTGCGTCTTGTGAATAATTTTCCATGCGATCTTATCAGGAACGTATATGATATCATTCCCGCCGTAACATTTTAATCTTACGAGACCATCTCACTCGTATACATTTTCAGGATCTTTGTCTAGTAGTTTTCTTGTTTGGTCGTCGCTTCTTTGCGCACGACATATGAATGGTATCCATTCATCTGTGTCATTTCCGTCATTCAGATCTTGAATAAGAGCTACATGCTTGACCTTATCCGTCGATAGGTCAGCTCCTGTGCTGTGCCTTGACAAGGCATCTGCGTCGCAATTTTCTGTGCCTGGCACGTGGATAACTTCTAACTCAAATTCCTGAAGAAACGTAAACCACTGTTGTGCCCGGGTGTTTGAGGGGCACAATAAGAGGATCCGACTCCGCGGGGGAACGGGACTTACTACACTTTTTTATGAAATAACTCCGACACTCGATATCAACTTTTTAAATATAATATATTCTCTTCAACTCACTTTACTACACAGACTTTATTTTGTTTAACACCTTCACCTTTACTAATATTAACAGAATAACTTTCACGACACGAACGTCGTGCTCGAGCGTGAATAAGATGGACTTAAGAGACTGACCGCCCGCGGCTTGTCGTTGCGCGTACTTATTACTA
>NW_012088405.1:0-673 GCF_000956235.1 Wasmannia auropunctata | reverse complement strand
TCTCTCTCTCTCTCTCTAACTTTCCCCTCTTCTGCCCTTCTCCCTCTCTCCCTTTCTCCTTCTCTCTCACGCTCACTCACATTCTCTTTCGTCTCCCTTCTCGACTTCCTCACGAACTTGCGGTCGCTTTATTCGTATACGTCGAGTATTATTCTCGCTTCCTAGCTGCAGGTAGGAGAAGGATACCACCTCTCTCTCTCTTAAGGTGGGTGACTTACTGTGGCCCTTTTGCGCATAATGTACATACTCGCGTACGTATATACCCGCGCGGGTCGCTAATACAACCGGCAAGGATTTACGATTGCGGAGTAGGTACGTCCGTGCCCGGTCGCGCCGCACCACCGATCGTCATCATCCACGCCACTCGAGACTCCCCGAGGATACTTTCTCCGCCACGTAGATGCTTATAATTATTCTTCCCGCGAGTTCGCGGGGCGTTTTTCTCGCGACGACCCCCCGTTGATTATCCGGGTTGCGTTTCGTGTCCGTGAGTAATGTGGGAAAGTCTGCCGGGCACGATGATCTTATTTTTTTCGTGCGTGGCAGCTAAGTCGAGACGCCGAGTCCGCGCTTTAGAAAAATGAAAAAATCAACGATTTACGCTGAATAAAATATACATATATATTAAAATTTTATCTTATCGTATGTGTCTCGATTCGACGTCTGTTTTATT
>NW_012088404.1:0-563 GCF_000956235.1 Wasmannia auropunctata | reverse complement strand
TTCGTTTCTATTCATTCTTTTCATTCGAGACTGCGTTGAGTAAAAGTACGGGGCCTAACGGTACGCTCCTTCATAAGGTACCGCGTATCCTCGGCGCGATACGTAAAGTAAGGCGGGCACTTTCGAATTGCATAACCGCGGCCCGCGCCTTCGTTCGGTTATGTCAGAAGAAAGCTGCCGAGAGCTGCCTGTCTGGGAAACGTAGGTATATGGTTGTAGGTATACATCACGTACACACGTGCACACACGTGTACGGCGCACGCTCTGCGTCTGCTTCTCTTTAAACGTTATAAATAAACGCGCCAGTTTCTTGGCGGGGCACCCGAACGCCCTACTCATCGAAAGGCGAGGGCACGGCTCCCTCGCATGAATATTGTACATCCCAGAATTCAAATTGAGCAAGTATTCGATACGATCAGAATACATGAAGAAATAAAATTCACTTTAAATTTTTTAATATTCGAGGTCCGTTCTGAGATTGAGAAAAAAAAGTTGTTAAAATAATTAAATGGGTTTTTGTTGACAGTTTTTCTTTGGTTCAATTAGATCGGAAGAGCACACGT
>NW_012088403.1:0-553 GCF_000956235.1 Wasmannia auropunctata | reverse complement strand
TTGTTTTCAAGCAGAAGACGGCATACGAAGCGGCGAGGAAGGCGCAAAGAGAGATTGACTGTGGAAATTTCAAACGTAGCTAGGATAGGGGAGCGAGAAGGTCTCGCCTCGTATTCCCCAGTGAACTTTAAATATTTGAGACGCCGTATATTTCCGACGTTTTATATAACGTCCATAAAACATGCAAACGCACTGAGTAAATTACGAAGTACGCCGGGAACAAATGCTAGGATACGTCACGCAAGCAGTGTACTCGGAAGAAGGAATTATAGCAAAAGTTATATAAAAAAAAAACTACAATTTTTCGCAACTGGAGAGTACTGTGCTCGAGACAGGTTAATAATGATTCGTTTCTCATCAGTTCAAAAGAACTGCCTATGTCTTATTCGCTATAATTACAGCGCAAATTAATTGTATCAATTTTTTAGAATTGGTTAACATTGGAGCCTTATATAAAAAATTAGTACTTATAGCGTGGAGGCAATACATCGGTCAAATATATTAATTTTTATTCTAAAAAAGTGTAACTATCAGACGATCTTTATAGTGGCAT
>NW_012088402.1:0-717 GCF_000956235.1 Wasmannia auropunctata | reverse complement strand
TAAACATTTTTCAATTATTCTTTTGAAAGAATTGCTCCTTTTTATAATTTTGCGAAATTACGAAAAAATTTAATGTGTGCACTACACAGTACATGTTATTTATATTACATATTTATATTTTAAGTAATCTATTTTTTTTAAACGTAAATAATTGTCATAAGGAATATTATATATTATTATTACATAAAGATATTATCTATTTTATCATTGCTGCCTGCTCATACATGCAGACAAACACATATATACCTACACACACATATTTATACACAAAAAGGAATCCGATAAAACTTGAATTATCACCTGTGAATTTTTTAGTAAATATATTTACTCTTTAATAAATTATGACCATTTTTATTTTTACAGAATGTAACGCACGTTATGACGAAGTGGAAAGCGTTATAAAAAATTCATATTTCTCCCATGCTATCTTCTAGAATATCAATGTAGCGTAGCGTATTATCGATTAGATGCTTGGAGAATTTTCAGCGAGCAATTTACGATTACCTGCAGTAACGATGTATACGACATATGTATTATACAGTGAATCAATAATATGCGTATCGATCATTTTGTCGTAGTGGACAATGTTATGGAAGCTTAATAATGTCGTTTTATTATTTAATGGTTGTTAAAGACTTTAGCAGACAAATAGATACTTAATAACTAATAATATGTTTACGTTTAATAATTTATCTGGTTTAATAACACATACGGTAT
>NW_012088401.1:0-510 GCF_000956235.1 Wasmannia auropunctata | reverse complement strand
CTTGCCAGCCCGCTCAGAGATGTGTATAAGAGACAGCACATACACATAGTGGAATGCTTAAAAAGGGAATGATTGTTCATATGAAAATAAATAAAAAGTGATAAAATTTTTTTCGTTTGGAGCTTTGTTTTCAAGATGATGAATATTACATTATGGCTTTTGATCATAATTTCAAGATAACGTTAATCTTTTTTATAAAAAATGTCAAATATTATATAAAAGCTATTTTTAACGCATTAAATTCAAATCAATTATTTCGGAAACCTGATGTGTTAATGAAATTTTGCTTGCGACATTGTTTTCAATAATTAAAATACTCAAAAATCATATAAGAAATATCATCATCTATTATCGGCATCCTTTAACATTATCATTATATAATTATAATTCTTTTAAATATTTAAATACTTAATATATCCGTATTTACAGTCAGCTAATGAGATCAATAATCTCATAAATAAATTTCTATTTTGTGGTCCTTGCTTTTGAACGGATAAAACGCGAAAATGT
>NW_012088400.1:0-569 GCF_000956235.1 Wasmannia auropunctata | reverse complement strand
GTGCTCTTCCGATCTTATGCACAGAATAATGAGATAAATCAATTGACATAAAGAAAACATATATACCTTGTTGTTTCATAAAAAATACGTATGCACAATGCGTAATTTTTTGAAAACCAACTATACATTTTTATTACATCGGTTGACTCATATCATTAATTTATGCAAAGAAATATTAAGGTACAGTTGTAAAAAAATAGTTTATGTACAATGTAGTATATATAAAAATGTAGTATATATACAATAGATATTTTATATTTTATCAAAATGTATCAAAATATAATTTTAAATTATAATTCAAAATGTATCAAAATATAATTTCTTATAAACTATTGATTTGTTCCTATTTTTTGAAAATTCTATTTTAATACTTTAATATGTAAAGTAATTAGAAGAATTATAATATATATATAAAAAATCATATAATTTAAAAAAATGATTATAATTTTCATATGACTTTGAAAAATCGAAAATGAATTTACTATTATTTGTCTTCTTTTAGATTATACAATTTTTGTTTGAAATCTTTTTCCTGAAAATGCTTATTTTTCGAGATATTCGATTGCATC
>NW_012088399.1:0-2624 GCF_000956235.1 Wasmannia auropunctata | reverse complement strand
ACTTTTGTCTTAAAATGATCTCAGGAATCTACCCTTAAGCGTTAGTCCGGTCATTACGGGACACCCTGTATATGTATAATATATACATGGTAATAAAATTGATAAGTTCCTCTATAAAATGGCGTTTTATTATTTCGTTCGGTCTATTTGTTGCGAAGTAATAATCATTTACTTTCAACACATTCCCATTGGTCACCCTGTACATGTAGACACGATATACCTATCTACTTGCATGCAGTAAGAATGTCCGCAAATAACGTTGTTGACAATTATTTTATAGGCAAATGGGATCTTCTTATTCTAACGTTCTAACACTTTAATATTATTTCTTTTTTCTTGTTTTTATAAATTGGCCATATCTTATTATTACATTATTATATATTACTATTATGCCGAAATAACAAAACAGTCGTTTCGCGCAAAACTTTATTATTACCTTCAGAACGTCTTGATATAAAATAGTATGCATTTCCAAAGAACGGCAATGTTTTTGGACCTGGCAGAAGGTTTACTGTTTTAACGAAAGACATCCAACGATAGTAATTCCAAACGATGTAACTTATAATAGCACATGCCGCAGTAACTAATATTATATTTATCATTATACTGAACAAACAGAACAGCAAAATAGTAATACTTTTACACTAACGTCACTGGCTGAAGACAAACAGCAAATGATGCATTGTCAGTCTGAAAACAAAATGGTTGCTATCATACAACTGCCTTTATCTTTCGTGTAAATTGCATTGCCCAATAGTAAAGGGGGCTGATAGTAAAATACCATTTTGTTTTCTTTAAATTTTGCGTTTGTGCGGCAATTTTGTAATTGATAGAATAAAATTTTATTTATTAAAAATTTTCTTAGTGTTTTTCCTTGATCTCAGTAGCTTTCAAATGTCGTGTAGACATTATGTATAATAAACATGATACGCGTTATATGGTATGTCGCTCAACAAACCGTACCTTAGTTGTAACAGCATGCGTGTAACAGTAGCGGATATTTCAAATTCGATTTTCTCAAAAACTGAATAAAAAATAAAAAATTTTATTCTATATTTTTTATTTTTTTATAAAAAATTACGTCGTGTCCGCTTATACATATATTCGGCCGGATCCTGTATAGCAAATGTTACATAATTATGTTAATGTATTTATGTTGCAGCTGTTGACACTGGATTCGAAGATACGCAGAGAGATTCAGGATCAAAAATAACTCTTTCTTTCCTTTAATACATTTTTACTTCAGTACAATGAGTATATATTAGTTTAGTTATAAAAAAAAGATTTTTTATTTTTAAATTTGTATTCATATATGTATATATTTATTTAAATACGTGTGTTGGAGACTGATTGTATTTACGTATCTAGCATTATTTTAGATATGATAAGAAATAAAACGTAAATAGCGAGATTACAACTTATCTTTAATTTTAATAATACAATACGAATGAGCATATTAAAAGACTTCCGATCTTGTTGCGAAAAATATTACCTCAGTCATGACTTGAACTCGAACCTCCCGACTTTCCGGAATGGATGTCTTTCTGGGAAAGCGCTTTCGAATTTAATTGTGTTATTCACTTGAAACCACTAATAATGAGCTAAAGAACTAACAAGTTACAATTGCAGATACATAAAAAGTATTTACATAAAATTACTAAAAATATATGTAGCCAGGACCGGCGTTTTATGTGTGGATTGATGAAGTAATCCACACCCCAAAATCAGGTGGGTTCCTACACCCGAAAAAATCCTGACCATAGAGATTTAGCGGAGGCTGTAATGGATGGCATTGATAAATTATTAAATGAATTTTAAGTAAAAATAATTATAGAGTATCCACGTTTTTGATTGTAAAAAATAAATAATTAAATCATAAATAGCCAATAATGCCTTTGCGAGCCGACACCAATGTTGGTGTGTAATAATTTTTACTGTTACAATATCAAGATTATCAAGCCATATACAAACTGTGCGCGCCGCACAAACTGTCGGTCTTGAAACACACAGTTCTTACATGAGGCCAGAATCCACTGTAACAAAGTAAATTATCGAACAATTTAATAATTTTGATACTAATAAGCATCTATTAAGAATCTTAGATATTTTTGTAATAAACTCTTTACAGATTTAAGGGGAAAAGATTCTTAATAAATGTTTATTAGCATCGAAGTTATTAAATTGTTCGACAATTTACTTTATTACAGTGGATTCTGGCTTCATGTAAGAACTGTATGTTTCAAGACTGACAGTTTATGCGGCGCACAGTTTGTATGTGGCTTGATATTGTAACAATAAAAATTATTACACATCAACATCCATGTCGGCTCGCAAAGGCATTATTGGCTATTTATGATTATTTATTATACAAGCCTCAATTTCTTCAAGTTAAATAATTAAATGTTAAAAGAAAAAATTTGTGTACGTGAAAATTTTATCAACTACTGGTGGAGTGGGAGGAGTGAGGGGGGGGGGAGATTTTCCATCAGAAATTTCCACAGTATTCCACCTAGAGCCGAGACAAATCTCCGGGCCTGACTGCATTCATACCTTCCGCATTATTTTTCCCCTCGGTCGACATCATTAGACACCAAACGAGAGTATAAAGAACAGCAGCGCGTTTA
>NW_012088398.1:0-481 GCF_000956235.1 Wasmannia auropunctata | reverse complement strand
CGAGCGAGCGAGCGCGCGCGTTCATCGTACGTCTAACGCGTTAATGATGCGCGTTACGAAAGTAGTATCGCGTTTTCCATGGCCGAGGATATGCTGCTAACGTTATTACGCATAATAGACAAACGATTATCGCACTCGCGAGTGTAAACGAGTAAAAAAAGGAGGAAACACGAGAAGCATGCTCGATGAATAATCTATATTGTGGTTTTTTAGTAAATTGAGTTATTTTAGAAATGTTCAATTTTTTTATATTATAATGAAATTGCTGTGCCGAACTTGACGTATGCAAAATTCTAGGGTAGATTATCGATGAAGTAAGAGAGAAAAATGTATTGCGCTAAAATTTAAATCAGCTCTTGGGAAAGTTGATCAGATATTGTTCACTCATGCTATAGCTATATGAGTGAATGATGTGAATAGACTGTGGCTACGAATAGACTGTCACGCAATGGACAGTATTGTTAATTCTGCACGCGATTGG
>NW_012088397.1:0-461 GCF_000956235.1 Wasmannia auropunctata | reverse complement strand
TTCAGACGTGTGCTCTTCCGATCTAAAAAGCCTGCGACATATATACATCAAGTAGTGTCAACTTCAAAGTTTTCTTTTTATCACGATATTCAAATGTTTTCGTAATTTCTCGGGTGATTTATAATATGATTTTTATCTTATAACGTGTTTATTTTATAATGTGATTTTCACACACATTAATTTACTGTGCAACTTTATATGTGTTGTCGACATATGCAAATGTCGAGAAAGAGAAGACTATTCTACTATTATATCGCAAGTATAAATCACCCGAGCGCGAGAGAACAATTTCAGAATTCCTACAGAACTTAAGCGATCGATGTTGTGAAAATATCACACAGCGCTCGGTTACGTCTTCTTTAAATTCCTTTCATCGGATTTTACGGAGAGTATGAAATTCCATGGCTGCTCTCTTTCAAGTCGGAGAGATCTTTGCTATCTTTAAATAAATAGTCAGCGAT
>NW_012088396.1:0-491 GCF_000956235.1 Wasmannia auropunctata | reverse complement strand
GAAACCCTCGTCGGCTCTCGATTCTCGGAGCGAGCATGATTGCGCGAGGACGATGATCAGCAACAGCCAGCGGGCGGCCCTCATCATGTTGCGTTCTTGATCTTGTCTGGCGTTCAAGCAAAACAAGAGGACATCTCCTCGAGATGTGCCTCCTTCCTGAGCGATTGAAACTCGACTGGCCGGTTAACGGGTACTTTATACTGACCCAGTTTTATGGTGAAATTTAGGCTTGGCTCGCTCGCCCGCATTTTGTAATTGACTAGAACTCGTCACGGATAAGCGACAGGATTCTCTGGAAATGGTCTGTGAGCTCTGTCATGTGTCTCAAATATTTAGCGTTTTAAATGCAGCGTTTAAACAGAAATTTATGATCAAATTTAATTTAAAAGTTACAATTAACTAAGAATTAAATTAATACATGATTCTCTATTAATATAACAATGTGTGTATGCGAAATTCTCGAAAACACTGTCTGTAAACTGAAGCAAGAG
>NW_012088395.1:0-1402 GCF_000956235.1 Wasmannia auropunctata | reverse complement strand
TTTTTTACTATTCATATATACCTAGCGCGATAATATTTTATGTCTATTTCAATCCTGTAAAAGCGTTTTTAAATCCGTTCAATCGTTTCGGTGTTATCCATTAAAATGCAAATGTCGGTAATTCCCGACCTTTCAGCATCCTCTTAACGCGCGATACTTTTTTACTCGATAGTAATTGGACATATTTTCCACAAAATAATGAATGAAATAGTTAAAAAAGGGAAAACGTCACTTATTTATATAGTGAAATCAATCCGGGAAGAAAAGAAATGAATTAAGATATATAATAAAGTGAAATTTACTTGTTAATTCATTTCTTTTGGATACAGTTAAAGAGTACGGTATATATAGTTTATTACTCAGCACTTTATTTATTACAACTACAGAAATTTGTTGCTACCAGGGAACAGAAATGCTGTGTGTGATGAGATTATACATAAAACTGATTTATTATGGGATATAATCTCTTTCCACTCATTCCGCGGCCTCGTTGGGCATACTATCGTGCTCTTGATCTTCCGCGTCCTCGACCACGTCGAACTTCTGAAATTTGATCTTTATTATAAAAACGGGAAGAACATTGAATCACACATGTTGTTGATGGCGATTTTATTCAAGAAGATTCGCTGCTTGATTCATCATCATCACCATCATCGTCCGTCCAGCAAGAAGATGCATCCAGAACGTGATTGTCGAACTCTTGTGAGGGTCTTTTTGTAGTGTTGATATTACGTATATTGGTAGTACGGTCTTCTGCTCATAAGAAAAGAATGCTAGAAAAATTGAATACCGTTGAAACAAAAGAACATCAATCATCATGATTGATGTTCTTTTAGTTATTAGTCTTGATTCATTCGCTTCAAGAGTATTGTGTTGCGTTCCTCTTTCTAAGAAGTGAGGCCAATGTAAAGCCGGTGCCAGGGTTGTTGGATGCTGTGTCCATGTTGCAAGTGTTTTGTGGTACCTCTCGTATGCGCGACATAATACCAACACTACAAAAAAACCCTCACAAGAGTTCGACAATCACGTTCTGGATGCATCTTCTTGCTGAACGGATGATGATGGTGATGATAATGATGAATCAAGCAGCGAATCTTCTTGAATAAAATCGCCATCAACAACATATGTGATTCAATGTTCTTCCCGTTTTTATAATAAAAATCAAAACATAAAAAAATTAAAAAAATAAAAAAAAATAAAAAACGTAACTCTGCCATTGACGGTCCCAAGCCCGTATTTGAAAAGAGGAGGGTGAAAAAACTAGGTCCATTGATAAATGACATAAGACTTGTAATCAACAAATTCCCACGTATTCAATCTTTTGTAAATCTGGCATCACCTTCGTGATCAGCGATCCCAAAAAAACCCCGAGTAACAAGTTTCAGGCAAATTCGAATAATTT
>NW_012088394.1:0-968 GCF_000956235.1 Wasmannia auropunctata | reverse complement strand
TTACGAAAAAATGAAGAATATTTGCATGCATTATGCATAAAACACATGACTAATTGTAAATCTTCTTTTCTACGTTATTGGCGAACATAATTTGTATAATCAATAAGTATTAATTTGATTAAATGAATGTACTTATGCTTCTCTCGTGTTTTCAAATGTGCATACAGTAATAAACATTTAATATAGTGCAACAGATATTTTTATGAAAGTTTTTTTTCCTACCATCGTTATTGCTGATTATACACTATTTGTTGCGACAGTCTTTTTTTATTAGTCCAGTATAATATTTTTCCACAATGGTAGTCACCGGTATCTGTCCAGCAATTAAGAGAGAATTATATTATAGTACTTAATTTTGTTCGTCTAAATTTTGTATTTAAATCAAAAGAATTATTAATCTATTAATGACATTAATAATAATAACATTAAATACATTATTATTTTCTATGTTAAGCCCATTTTAACTATTTATAAGTACTTGTAAATATAACTTACTTTTCTCAAATATAATTTTTTTGCGTTGCAATCGAATCTAATTAATCTAATAATAAGCTCAGCGATTCTTCCGATTTCTCCGTTCTGCAAACAACAGAATAATCTTTTAAAATGAAAAATAAACAAAAACAAATATTTAATAATCATCGATTGATCAATAGGTTACACACTCAACTTACCCAACAAAATTACTGTTGTCCATTTTTTGGAAAAATTTATTTTAAATAAATTTATAATAGAATATGAGAAATCTTCCAAACGATTCCAAAAACTGATAGGATTACGTTTTGCACGTACGTCTAGTCTGCGTCAATATATAAACTCGATACGTGCCAAAGACTCCGATCTTTATTAGAAAAAACCTACCAAAACTCTTTTTTTAAAAAAAAGAAAAAGATTACGCCAAGTATATAAAAAAGTATCGTACGTTACATCCTTCCTAAACCAAAAATATTATTTTAAGATCGGAAGAG
>NW_012088393.1:0-417 GCF_000956235.1 Wasmannia auropunctata | reverse complement strand
ATCTGTGCGCATTTCGAAAGACAGACATAGTAATTTACCTCCCAATTACTCATTATATTTTATTTTATCGTTATTTTGTCGTTATTTGAAACTATCTGGCTTTAATATCCGCATGCGGATACACTTGATTTATGATGCACGATCGAACTGTATTTTGGAAAAGTGTCGATAAGTAGCGATGATTTTATCTAGCGTATAATTTGCAATTGACTCCTCTCGGCGGAAATTCAATTTGTGGTCTAATTAAAACCCGGTTTAACGCGGAAAACAAACAGGCAAAACTAATGCAAGGCGATTAGGCGATAACACGACAAATAAACGCCGTTGTGCAGCGAACACATATCTCTCTCTCTTCATATACACTTACATTGCGAGATATCGGCTCTGCGACGTTGCGTTCACCCGCGTGTATTGCGT
>NW_012088392.1:0-1415 GCF_000956235.1 Wasmannia auropunctata | reverse complement strand
GAGATGTGTATAAGAGACAGATATCTAACACTTCTGATTTTAAACTTATCAAATAATTAATTGACGCTTCTTGCTGTTTTTGGTATAAAGGATGTAAGGATGGAATTATAATTTCCGGTAAGTATACCTCTTCTTCTACATTTTCATTTTTAAATTGTGACTCATTGTCACTTATTATACGCGAACTATCGCTTTTACGAACTTTATTAATCTTATTCTTATTTTCAGGGATGCGGAAATAATTTCCGGCTGACTCCTCGTCATACGTGCCTTTCAGGCACGACTCCTCGTCGCTTTTGCCTTTACGAGTAAATTTTTTATTATTTTTCTGTTTACCTTGACGGAATAACCCTTCGTCATTATATAATTTCGCGGACGACTTCTCGTCACATTCGACTGTACGAATATACCTATCGTTATTTTTATATTGACGGAATAATTCTTCGTCAAAGAATTTCGCGGACGACTCCTCGTCATTATAGAATTTCGCGGACGACTCCTCGTCATTTAAGTAATCTTCGGATGACTCTTCGTCATTTTCTGACTCATCGTCATAATCGTAACCGTAATGCGGTTGATTTGTATACAAAATGTCGTTGTCTTTAATTATACTGAGGAAATCTACGTCCTCGTCACAATATTCTGAACTTTGCGAACTGTGGTGAACCTCTTCGCCCTCACTGTCCAAATTTGTTCTATTATTATTTTTCCACTTGGATTGTCTATCTGGTTTAAGTTGTCTGGCATTATGTACCCCTATCGGCTGGCCGTTAAGGTCTTCAAGTAAATATGCATTCTTCCTCACTAACTTATTTATTTTATACGGGCCATCGTAAACCAAGTGTATCTTTTTAGTAAGTCGTCTACCCGCGTCGGATCTCCGGTGGAGTCTTAACCATACTCTTTGCCCTGGGGAATATTCTTCGGCATGACTATGTTTGTCAAACTGGGCTTTCCTTTTTATAGCAGCTTTTTCCAGATTTCGCTGTACCCTTTGAATTTTTTGCTCTCTTGTAAGCCTTATCTCAGGTAATTTTGGTTGTAATGCCGGATCGATCTCTAAATTTAATATTCCGTCGTAATGCAATTCATCCGGTGCGTAACCGGTAGATGAATGCGCTGTCGCATTTATCACCGCCTCGGCTCTTTCAATAATTAAGTCCCATGTGTGTTGTCGGTCGCTCGCATATGTTCTAATGATTCGACCGATTTCCCGCATCACTCTTTCGACCGGGTTCGATTGTGGATTATACGGCGATGTCTTCTTTGCGTTAAATTCATTTTCTTCTGCGAATCTTCGCCACCTATCGGACAAGAATTGCCCGCCATTGTCTGTCAAAATTTCATTTGGTAACCCGACCTCCGGGAAATATTCGTTTTGCAATTTCTCTAAGATTGTATTTAAAATTTGATTT
>NW_012088391.1:0-306 GCF_000956235.1 Wasmannia auropunctata | reverse complement strand
CGATATAACTATAATATAACATGTTATATATTGTTTGAGTGAATTGTACTTAAAGATACAATCTATAGCTATTATAATATATCTTATGTAGGTAAATTACAACTAACAGGTGCGTTAATTATATATTATTTAATATTTGCTGGGAGTAATTTTATTTCAAATTTGTAATCTTAATTTTTATCTTAATTACTATGTAATAAAAGTATTATATACACACATTTCATATAAATTTTGTATGCAATGAATGATATATTCATACATTATTTATTAAATATGCATATATATTATATATTATATATTATATAT
>NW_012088390.1:0-304 GCF_000956235.1 Wasmannia auropunctata | reverse complement strand
TTCAAGCAGAAGACGGCATACGATACTGGTTGTGTATCATAAATGGAATTTACAGTGACATGCGCGCGCCACGAGGTTCATCTACGCGACGATGACTCACGATGATGGATCTTTGAGTAATTAATTGGACAAATACGACAAACAATCATTGCCAACGTATCGTTGCTGCACCGCTTATAATGTGTACTTTCGTAATAGCTACATTAATTTACGATAAACGTTGGCGCGCACACGTACACACACACACCTGTTGGACAAATCCTTCCGCTACAATCTTTCGCGAGATTATTAAGTCGCAAGTTGC
>NW_012088389.1:0-922 GCF_000956235.1 Wasmannia auropunctata | reverse complement strand
TTTCCTAAAATAATATGATCTTAAACTTTAATGTTTATAAATTATTACATTATGAATTATTATATTTTGAATTTGAGCGATTTATTAGGGGATTTGACACTTTTCAATAACTGAGATTTTTTTGACAATGTTCCTTTAATTGCCACTTCACCAAACTTTCTCAAAAACTTGCCTAGGGTATCACCCAGGGTTGGAAAGTAACTCGTTATTTATAACGAAGTTACAGTTATAGTTACATTTTTGTAATAACTGTAACTTAACTTCGTTATTTTCTTTCTATGTGTAACTGTAACTTACAATTAGTTAGATTTTTTAAGTAATTAGTAACTAATTTAATAGTTACTTTTACAGTTATTTTATATATATCAAATCATCACTTTCATAGATCAAAATTATGCAACACTTTCGCTCAATCACCTAATGTATAATAAAATAGTAATGTTGATTGTAAATTATGCGAAATATTTAAACGCTCATACTTAAATACGCGCATTAGTTTTCTATTTTAAATAAAACTATATAATATGTAAATGTAAAGTCTTTTTTATAATGCTAATGCTGTTATATTAAAAGTAACTGAAAAGTAACGATTCGTTACTTTTTGAGTAACTGTAATTGTAACATATTACTTTTCAGAGTCGATAACTTGTAACTAGTTACTTTTTAAGAGACAAAAACTGTAACTGTAACTATAGTTACTTTTACAAAGTAACTTTCCCAACTCTGGTATCACCTAGCTACGAGTAGAATATATCAAGAGATGAAAGCGATGTAAGCGTTCGCACACTGTCATCCAACGCATTGAATCCACGAATGCGCTAACTACACACGTATCTATAGTGGTTCAAGACCATTTAAATTAGAGCTTGCAGATTCGAACTAACGATAGTTTCATGATTCAAAATAGATCGGAAGAGCACAC
>NW_012088388.1:0-428 GCF_000956235.1 Wasmannia auropunctata | reverse complement strand
TTTTTTGCATATACATACGCCACTGTAATTTTTTATCGCACGAAAGCCTAACTGGGAACCGCGACACAGAGCGTTCTTCTCGAAGCACACTAATAATCATTAATGCCTTCTCGCTGTTTCTATACATATATGCATGTGTTTCACATAGGTTATGTTACATATACTATAGAAAATTTGGACCGACATTCATTCCTTTCTTGAACGCTGGGTCTGCGTTTTACCTTTTGGCGCGAAGAGTTGTAAAATGCGATATATACAGGGTGTCCCGTAACGCTTAATTAATATTTCAAGGTGTGAAAGAGAATGAAATTTTGAACTAAAAATTCCTCTTTCAATTTTGGCTCAGACCATTATTTACAGAGTTATTAACGAATAAAGTTAATCAATTAGATCGCGTTTAGCCGGAGTACGCAGGAGCGTAGCGTGCC
>NW_012088387.1:12896-13634 GCF_000956235.1 Wasmannia auropunctata | reverse complement strand
TTTTCATTACATATTCTTGTAGTACACCTCGAGAGCTTTCCAAAACACATAGATGAAATATTTTTTGATTAAATAAATCTTGAGTTATGAAGCTTGAAAGTTGGAGTACCATCGGCATTAGCATTATCCAAGATATCCGAACACTGGCTAAAACTTTTGAATGTTGTTCAGGATCATGATATTGATAAAACATGTGAAGGTCATGACCATTGGAAATCGTCTCTCTTTTTTTCAAAAAATAAATATAATTTTCAAAAATGAAAATAAAAGCAATAACCTTTAATGGCCTTGATCTTGACATGTGTTGTCTAGGTCACGATCTTGAACAATATTCAAAAGTTTTAGCCAGTGTTCGGATATCTTGGATAATGCTAATGCCGATGGTACTGCAACTTTCAAGCTTTATAACTCAAGATTTATTTAATCAAAAAATATTTTATCTATGTGTTTTGGAAAGCTCTTGAAGTGTGCTTACAAGAATATGTAATGAAAAATGGGGGGGTTCCATTAAAAAAATTCAAAGTGACCTTGTCCTGACCTTGACGACGCCACTCAGGGTCAAACCAATGTTATTATCTAATTATGTCTCCCTCGAAGTCCCAAAATTTTTGTCTGAAACATTTTTCCCTAAAATGCACAGTTCAAGAGATATTTGAGGTGATCGATTAAAATGGGATACTCTGTATACATAACGATGGCTTTTTCGTCGCACAGATTATAACTGCAATGTTGCAGCAA
>NW_012088387.1:0-412 GCF_000956235.1 Wasmannia auropunctata | reverse complement strand
AAAAAATATAAATAGAGAGTGATTTGAATAAAGGTCTCAATTATCGTAGAAATGAGATGCAAACTAAAGGTCGTTTTCATCATCTGTACTGTGTCGCTAAGTCCTAAATGCTGCTGTTTCAAAGCCTTGAGTTCCAGTAGGAACGGATTTTTCAGTTCATGATAAGGTCGCCTCAAGAGACATAGCTCACCGTCATCGTTTGTCATAAGTTCTCGAAAATTTATCAGACTATCATTGATTTGTTTGAAACAAGCTTTTAATACGGAAACACAATTCACATATAGCATATCTATTTGAAACTCCAACAAATAGATGTACAGTGTGAGAATCTTGTTTATGACATCAAATCGGATCCAAACATAAAACACCAAGATTTGCACGGTTATAACAAAGAATCCAAAAATGTCCTTGG
>NW_012088386.1:12384-13824 GCF_000956235.1 Wasmannia auropunctata | reverse complement strand
TTGTATTTATTGTAGAGTTTGTGAGTTAAGGTATATTTTATAGTATAGATAAAATTTATATTTTATATGTATAAAGCAATAAAAACATAAAGGGGTTATGCATTGAAATGTGTGTATTAATAATAACAATAATACGTTATAATAAGTTAAAAATACAATTGAATAAATAAATTAAGAATAAATAAATATATGTATAATAGTAAATAAAATAATATTTGCAAAAAATATTTTTTCAACCAAGATTCAAATCTGGAATTTCTCGACTATCTATCCTGACCAATATTTTCGATGATTGAAATCTGTAGTAATATTCCAGTAACTAATATATATTATTTGTTAAAAAATTTATATTAGTTTCATTAAAATACTGTTATATACGCTTTGCATACTAAAAGAACACTTTTTTATTATATTAGATATTGACGAACCAATAACATTGACCGAAAATAGAAAAAATAATGAAACTGAGACAGAAAAGAATTATGATTATCAAAAAATGATCATTGATGCCTCTATATCTTTTGGTATGTTTAATTAATATTATTATATTTCTAATCTATCTTAGCAAGAAATTTCAGAATGAAATTATAATACACTTCTTTTTTATATCAGATAACAACATGATGAATGTTATCGAAAATGAAAGTAGTTATCAGACTGACATACAAAACCAAATCAGTGATATTGCGGAGACTAATGTGCCGATACATAGTGGTGAGTGCAAAATATTTTCATGTATTCTACTTAAATACTAGAAATTGAGATAAGACGTTTAGCATCTGGAAAAAATTGAAATTTTCTTTAAAAAATCAGGGATTATTAGTTTTATAGAGACTTGAGAAAATTTTTGAATTTTTATACTTTTTAATTTAATTGTTTTTGAAAATATCGTTCAGTCACTTTGTCTTAATAATACAAAATTTGACAATCAGCAATAAGTATGGCACATATATCCGTGTATATTCATATGTGGCGTACAAAAGTAAGTTTAAAGTCGTTCTATCTTCTAAAAATATGAAAATTTCAAAATAGAACAACTTCGTCAAAAATTATCGTAACGAAATTTTTAAAAAAGCATTTTACAGCTTAAAACTTCCACTTTTCAAGTTGATATTTTAAAAAACGATTAACTGACTTTTTTCTGAGTCACATTGATACAAATGAAGATATGATAAATCACAAAATTTTTTCTTAACTTTGCAAAGTTTTACCAGCCCGAAATAAAAATCGAACACAAACGTAATGTACAACTTTCGAAAGAATCTTTTTCTTTAATTTGCTTTTTTGTTGAGCGTTGTACGATTTGTTTCACCGAGTTATGCAACATTGAAGCAAAATAACACGTTTGATTTAGCGATTTGTCATATCTTTATTTGTAAATGCGACTCCGAAAAAAGTCAACTAATCGTTTTCTAAAATATCAACTTGAAAAGTGGAGAT
>NW_012088386.1:0-805 GCF_000956235.1 Wasmannia auropunctata | reverse complement strand
TAAATTTAAATTTACTTTAACTAATAAATTATTTTGAAATTAAAAAGTTGTTCAATCTTACAAAAATATATTTTTTAAATTTGTATGCTTTAAGTTTATATCTTTAAGAGTAAGCATAAGTAAATGTAAAAGTTAAATTACGATTAGATGAAAAGGATAAAAAAAGTAAAAAATGTTTAAGAAACATATAAAGTAGTTAAACGTTAATAGCACCAAAGAATAACTAAGTTCTTAATTCATTCAGAATTCAATGCAATATTTTTAGTGTTTGTGCAATTGATAAGTTTTCCAATGGAGAATTATTCCCTCTAAAAACTAACACATACAATAAGATTGCGTTAAAAATGTAAATTTAGTAAGATTGAACAACTCTAGTTTTAAAATTACTTATTAGTTACTAATAAATTATTTTAAGACTAAAGTTGTTATTACTAATAAGTAATGTTAAAACTAAGGAATTGTTCATTCTTGCAAAAATATTTGATTTTAATTTGTATGCTTTAAGTTCAGTTTTTTATCTTTAAGAGTAAGCATAAAAGTGAACATAAAAGTTCGATTAAGATTAGATAAAAAGGGTAAAAGGAGTAGAAAGTATTCAAGAAACTTAAGTAGTTAAAAAATCACGGTACCAAAGTATAATATGAAAACTGGGTGGCATTTGATTGACGTTGCGATTGACCACTAGCCACTCACAGTGCTTGAATAATGGAAATCTCTAGGCATCGGCCATTGTGAATGGCTGTGATCAATCGTAACGTCAATCAGGTGCCATTTGAGCATCTGATTGTTATTCAGGCGTGAAACG
>NW_012088385.1:0-422 GCF_000956235.1 Wasmannia auropunctata | reverse complement strand
AGTATATTGGTATTATGTACAAGTGTATATTATCTATCAGCACATAGTTCATTGTCCGAAACTGCTACTTTGATAGTGTATACTGTTTGTATGTTTGTACAAATCTATGTTTATTGTTGGTCCGGAAATGAAGTCATGCTTAAGGTAAGTCTGTATTTATAAGTCTTACAACAGATACACTTGTAACTTAAATAATTACTAAAATCACAAATATATCTTCATAATTTTTTTTTAATTTTTAAAATAATTATGTAATATTTATTTTGCGCAAGTTTGAAATTATTCTACATTCGAAAAGTATACAGAACATAAAATATTACAAAATAAAACGTGTAATAAAAGAATGTTTATAAAATGTACATGCGTGCGTATATGTGTATGTGGCATATATGTCTATGTATGCCATGTATAAAATACATATT
>NW_012088384.1:0-355 GCF_000956235.1 Wasmannia auropunctata | reverse complement strand
GATAACATGTTAATTGACTCAATCTGAAGAGGATTATTGGGATTTTATCAAGGAAATACGACATAATCCCATTTTATAAATAATATTTTAACGAATAAACGATTGTGAATTTTCCGTATAATCCATTGTCACATTTTTTCCTTCTCTGATATCTAACGATAGGAACGAAGAAGCAAGGAAAGAAGGGTACTTTAGTGCCAAAATTTGTTCATGAGGGAAACGTTACAAATCAGTTTATTTTTATACAAGGGCAATAGGTGAAAAGTTCTCGGCAGCTGACATAGAAATGGCATCGGGGTTGTCAAATGGCTATGATTTTTCTTAAGACCCCTGCCTATAGTCACCGCGGCCATAT
>NW_012088383.1:0-707 GCF_000956235.1 Wasmannia auropunctata | reverse complement strand
TGTCAAAGTGAATAAGCATACCTGGTTTGTTTGCTCTAGTATTTGAGTCACTGAACGGTTTTCGGCATTGCTTGCCGAAGACACACGCTTCACAGAACTGATCGGTTTCTTTATCAGTAATCGACTCACCGATCATCTGCATGCCATCAACTGCTGAATTCTTAGCTAATTGTCGAATTGCTTTGTAATTAGCGTGACCAAACCATTCGTGCCACACCTGTTCGTTAGCTGCTGCTGAAACCACATTTGCCGATGCATTAACTGTACTCTTGAAATTCATTGAATAGAGACCGTCCGATACAGGTGTACCACATGCTATGACTTTGTCATTGAACATCAGCTTGATGCCAGTCTTAGTTAACCGAGTCTCAACACCATTGTCGGCCGCTGCACCTATGCTCAGCAGATTTTTGCCTATCTTGGGTACAAATAATACGTTACATAATTTATGTTGTACCTTTTGACTATTGACTGTTGCGATTACATCGACATTTCCTCGTCCAAGTGCATAAATAACCTGGTCATTTCCAACAGTTACTCCAAACTGTCCTTGTGGAATAGATTCGTAGTTGTACATCCACTCGCGTCGATGAGTCATATGGTGCGTCGCTCCTGAGTCGGCAAGCCAATTGTCCTGTATTTGCGTGTCTTGAGACTGTCCGCTTGCTGTTACAAAGGCTTGACCTGAAGCTACCGATGCCGTTGGT
>NW_012088382.1:0-340 GCF_000956235.1 Wasmannia auropunctata | reverse complement strand
GCTGCAAATCTTTTGCAATCATGAATGCTACTAATTCGTCAAGCTTTTGTTTCCTTGCGTCAGTATCATTATACAAATTTTTTTTAGAAATAAATGAAGTGATGTCTTTTTGTTTTTTTTGTTTTTTTGCTCCTGCTTCTGGCATTGTGTTTGTATCCGATATGTCAGAACTGTCAGAAGAATCAATATTTTCATTGTTCAATTCTTGTTTATGATACCTTTTCAGGTGATCATGTAAGTTTGATGTGTTTCCACTTGTTTTGTATTCTTTTTTACAAAACAAACATATGGCAAACTGATTACATTGTTTTTCAAAATAATTCCATATTATGGATTTTGC
>NW_012088381.1:0-385 GCF_000956235.1 Wasmannia auropunctata | reverse complement strand
TGTGTAAACGCGTAGCGCATTTAGAAGTAGCGTGTAGACTTATGCTCTTCCTTCAAAATTAATTTCAATATATTTTTCAATACATTATTTTTTACGAGTATTATTTCTAAAATAATAAGACATTATATTACAAGTAAAAATATTTCCGTTAAAGATAAAAATATCTTTGAAGCTTAAATAATATAATTTCTTTAAACAGTAGAAAAGTTTGCACATATTTTGATAACTATAAAAATATCGATTCATGCGCTATTTTTCTTCCACAATTTGTACATTAACCGAAATAGATTTTATAGCATATATAGATTTTTGAAAATTTTAAATATCTACTTAAAAAATTAAAGTAAACGAGAATATATATAACAATTTTAATATTATAAGTCAC
>NW_012088380.1:0-1666 GCF_000956235.1 Wasmannia auropunctata | reverse complement strand
TATATTTATTAATTATTTTCTTATGAAGAATAATATTTTATTAGATGTTTATTTTTGTGATTTGCTAAACAAATAACACCTTCCTTTACATTTTTGAAAAACAGTTTATTTTTGTCATAAGTATTGTAAATTATTAAATGTAATATAATTTATCAAAAAACAAAATTAATGAAGAATTTTCTTTTTGTTTACGACATAAACATATAATAATATATACATGCACTTTATAAAAATGTAGCTACATTTAAAATTATATTTTAAATTCAATGTATTCATAAAATAATGTGTGTATTTATGTATTTTTTAAATATTACTTTACACACTTTATTCTATTTCTACTTCTACTCAGTTGTAACCACCTGCAAGAGGGATTTAGTTGATTATAATATCTGTTTAAAACATGCATTACAAGAAGCATGGCCAAGATTTGTGAAAGGTATCCATTTGAAATTTATAAATTTTCATTCTCCTAAATTTTATATTTTTTAAATACAATATATGCACTATTATTTACAATTACACAACAATTAAAAATATTTATACGATAAATCAATATTAATAATTAACAAAAATAAAGTTATACATTTAAATTTACAGACTGTTTAAATTTTATTTGAACTAAATAAAATAGGTTAATTAAATAAAATTGCTTTAAAATTTAAATATTAATTAGCTTATTTATGTGTGTTGATAGGACTTCCAGAATTTGATTTTCCACCTTTGGACCCATTAGTTTACAAAAACGGAAAAATTGAAATTAATTCTAATGAATTACGTATAGTACAAAATTTTTCAAATCTCATTGTTATCGGTTTATCACAGGCTCGATTTTCTGATGTTAGAACATATTTTTTTGATGATGTTTTCCGTTTTGAAATGGACGGACAAGTACCTATCTTATTCATAGAAGCTTACATAAAAGTAAATGGTACCATAAATATATTCAAAGTTATTGATGAAGGTACACTAATTAATTCTTTATTTTTCTACTTATTTTATTAAATATATTCCCATTTATGACTTATAATAACATTATTCATATATATCATTCTTTTTACAAAGAAGTAGCAAAATATATTTTGTATATTTTGTTATAATTTTATTATTAAAAAATTTTAAATAATTAAGAAAAATGATTATAATAATTATAATAATTTATTAATTCTAACAGTATCTGTGTGCGTTTGTGTGTGTGTGCACGCGCGCGCATGCGTGTATAAATGTGTATTACACACACATTTATAAATCTATGTCTAACGAAGTTAATAATTACTTTTGTAGTTTTGTAATTTGACAATTCTGAAAAAGGAATTATAAATTTCTAAATCATTATTTAAGTAACACTTATTTTACTTAAAAAGTACCATATTTATATTACATTAAAATAACATATTTATATTTATATGTATTATTGTTGTAATTTACGTAATAGGTCATGCAAATTTAACTCTGAAGGATGCCAAAACAACATGTAATTTAACAGGACATGTAGTAAACGATACATGGATTGTGGAACATTTTCGAATTAGTCCGTCATTTGGAGACTTTAAAATTTATGCCACGAGTATTTTCGAAGAGAACAAAGCGTTTAGTAAGTATTTAACTAATTTAGATATAACTTAGTTTTTTACTACTTTTCCAATATATATTAAATTATCTGAATAAA
>NW_012088379.1:0-1002 GCF_000956235.1 Wasmannia auropunctata | reverse complement strand
ATTTGTGCTCAAGGACACAATAGTCAATTTGGTTTTAAGACAGATTTATATAATTTAGAATTTTTAACAAAATCCGTAACAGAATTAACGTATAAAAATCCGTAACATTCAATTACGTATATCATGCAACATTGAAATTTTTATGTTTAAAGTTAAATATATTCGTAAATTAAAAATATTAATAATAATAATGTATTAAAAAAAATTTTTTATTATTATATTGTACAACAGATTTTTTTAATGCATCCTGTTTTTTTATTTTTGATATATATAATATTTATAATTTTCTATAACTGTTACATCTTAAATTTTAAATTAGAATAACAGTATTTCTGAGAAATACTTTTGACATTATATTGTTAATGGATATATTATTTTAATTAAAATAACGTGATTTTATAAAACAATTTTTTTACAACAGACGCATGTACTTAATTGGCATGTTATTTACCATCTTTGGAAAGATATAATTTTTAAACCAGTCTTCTTATCTACTCCTAAAACCGGTCATGTAAATCATACATCGTTGTAACTTTTTTGCATTGATGATACATATTTATATAATCTTATATAAGCTACGCAGTTGCTTGAATAATCTGTAGTCTACATCACACGATGCGACGTTTTATGTTAGATTGCTTGCAATCTAGTATATTACTAAAATTACATCATATATGCCGCGTACTGAATTTCTAGTTTTTTTGCAATCTAAAATGGAAACTTGCATCGTGTACAATAGGCTTAATACAAAGATCTTCGTTAGATATTACAAACACTGTTGAAAGTTCGAATCATTCGTTCAATTAAGCGAACATTATGAAGCGTAGTAGTCACTCGCGAACGTTCAAGAAGGTAGCAGTTTAGTTCTTTTTAATAAACAAAAATTTTTGTAATAATATAATAATTTTAATGTAGCTGGAAATTAGAAAATGTACAGTAACTAAAAATCAATCAAAAAATTTTTATTGGATTTAAAATTTGTTGTGTATTTACATTAAAAAT
>NW_012088378.1:0-461 GCF_000956235.1 Wasmannia auropunctata | reverse complement strand
AATATGTGATTTTGCATATTTCGTACGCAGTACCGCTATGTGTATATGTACAATTAATATAATTAATAAATAATTAATAGCAAATTAGGTTAGCCGCATTAATGCGCACTCAGTGCATATGAAAACATTGTACACTAAGTAAATAAAAATATATTTAATATAAATGTAGACCCGAGTTAAACCGCTAAATTCGTAATAATACTTTATTGTATTATTTGATGAACATGTAGATTTTTGTGTTCGAGATATTTCATTTTTACATTGAGGTTAGATGTATAACAACATTATAATGTACTGAGTGGGTACTATAATGCATTTAATCAAATTCGCCACATATATGGCACTCTCTAAAAATAAGTCAGCAGAATTACCAATAATGTTCAGTGTATATTATTTTCCAGTGGCATATGATACTTAGAACTGTGATAAATAGTGAATATTTCAATGTTCTTAGTGGTAAT
>NW_012088377.1:0-964 GCF_000956235.1 Wasmannia auropunctata | reverse complement strand
AGGTATTAATCGCTCCCAAATGACTCAAATTCGCTCTTGTCGCTCTCGTTAGGTTTCTCGATAACTGTCTTCTCATTGTCAGTGCTATTTACGCATGGCGATTGTCTTGCGAGTTTTTTTTTGCTATTTGGTCGTTTTATTGATCCATTTTTTTTTTTGTTTTTTGATCGTTTTATTAATAACAATCGATAAATAATTGTTCCAAATTCTAGGCGTTAAAATCGGTGAATCAGCCACAGTGTTATCGTTCTGTGGCTCATTCGCCGTCGACGGATGTGATGTCAAAAGATGAGACGCAACATTTTCATTTGCATCGCCCTGTTTATCAGATGCATTAACATCGAGACATTTTTTGAAAATTTTCGTTATTTCGTTTTCTCTTTCCATCCGTAAAACAAACATTTCGTTACACTTCTTTTTGACTAATTTATCCGTTCGTAGTTGTTCTTCCTGTATTTTATGAGTCAATTTTGCGCTCTCAATCACTCGACGTTGCAGTTCTTTCTTCATTTGATCAATAATATTTTGCAAGCGTACTCGGTGTGTCTTCGACTCTTCATCCAACAGTTTGCGCAGAACGGCATTTGAATCCGATATCGCTTTTTGCTGTATCAATAAGTTTGTAAACGTTTCATTGAAATAATCGTAATATTCCTTATTGGTGAAGTGTTGTTCGTTTGTTAAAAATTGTTTGTCACGTGAAGATAACTGTTCGACGTTACCGGAGATAACATTGTCGTGCGCGGAGGCCGACAGATTGTCACTATTGTTGTCATCATTAATAACTGAGAATTTTGCTTGATTCGCGGGCGGACTAGTGGATGACATTGTAACGATTATATGTCTCGCCAAAGTTTAACCGGTTTACACGTAGGAGACGAAGGAACCGTTTGTCCAGATAGGCAAGTGGACAAAGTAAAGATCGTAATATCCCTTTTCTTCGAAATATTTTAAGCTTTGGTAG
>NW_012088376.1:0-792 GCF_000956235.1 Wasmannia auropunctata | reverse complement strand
TTGCAGGTATTTTAATTAGATTTTTATATTCTTTCAAGAATTTTCGAAGTCTTCAAGAAGATTTTTTAGACTTACATTGTTAAATCTATAGTATCAAATTTAACTTAATTTGAATTGTTTTAAATTGTTTTACTCCAGTCTTAGTTAAGACGTTGATTATATATTAAATAGGAGCGATTCAAATTGAGTAAAATTTAACACTATAGATTTAACGATAAAATCACTCTAAAAAAATCCCCTCAAATACTTCGAAAATCTCTGGAAGTGTATGAAAATTTAATTAAAATTCTCAGTAAAATTCTGAAAATCTCTGACAATAATTTAACAAATTCTTTTAAATCTCTGAAAAATCTCTGAAAAACCTTTAAAAAATCTCTGAAAAATCTCTGAAAAATCTCTGAAAAATCTCTGAAAAATTTCTACAAAATCTCTGAAAAATCTCTGAAAAATTTCTACAAAATCTCTGAAAAATCTCTGAAAAATCTCTGAAAAATTTCTACAAAATCTCTGAAAAATCTCTACAAAATCTCTGAAAAATCTCTGAAAAATCTCTGAAAAATCTTTAAAAAATCTCTAAAAAATCTCTGAACAATCTCTGAAAAATCTCTGAAAAATTTCTGAAAAATCTCTGAAAAATCGCCGAAAAATTTCTGAAAATCTCTAAACAATTCTCTGAAAAACTTTGAAAATCTATGATTATCTATGAAAATCTATGAATTGTTACCATGAAAATTTTTGAAAATCACTGAAATACTCTAATAGTCTCTGAGATCGGAAGAGCACACGTCTGAA
>NW_012088375.1:0-355 GCF_000956235.1 Wasmannia auropunctata | reverse complement strand
ATAGATTCAAAAATGTAAGTCCTACTCTCATCGCTAACCTAACTGGACTAAAATTTTCTTTTTCTCTTTCTCAAACTTTCTCAAATTCCAAAATATATGTTTATTTCATTTTTTCAAGTACACAATCATTTCATGTACACAAAGTGTACACCGTTCAACCGCGAGGAACAGATCTGAAGAACAACAGATGATGTCCGTCGCAATTTCACCGAGAGCGCTATGTCAACAAAGCATGGGAGGTTATGTTGCTTTGTATCTTGTAATCCCGTAATTTTATTAACGAGACATTCTGATCATGGGGTAAGTTTTCAGAAAACATTTCAAGTTGCTCTCGTATGCCGTCTTCTGCTTGAAA
>NW_012088374.1:0-341 GCF_000956235.1 Wasmannia auropunctata | reverse complement strand
GGCTTTAGCAAAATTTCCGGCGAGATGCAATCGGTTATCTCGCAGTCATAGCTTTACACTCGAAGATTTCTGCGTTTATTTTTAGTTATCCATACAATTTCTATCTATATTCTAATAGAATTCATATTCTTGAAGATTTTATTAAACTCTTAAAAATTTGCTCACTTATTGTTAATTGTTATTTAATTATATCGATATATGTATAAGCAAGTTTAATGAAAATAGTGCCATTACTCATCACTCTAATTATTGTCAATTTTTAGATGGGCGATTATTCGGTATCCTTGAAAGCACCGGGACGTAATAAGCACTTTAGGGTACACGTGGAAGGAGCGCTATAC
>NW_012088373.1:0-350 GCF_000956235.1 Wasmannia auropunctata | reverse complement strand
TATATATATATATATTACGCTCGCTGATTAAATAGATAATATATAATATATCTGTTATATGAAGAACTGGCATATGTAGTACGTAATGCAGGAAATTCATGATCCAAAAGGTCTCGCGCGAGTTCGAGTAAAAATAAGCGTATCTTTTTTATTCTCTGGATGTCTTCTTTGGTCCATAAGATATTACATAGGCGGACATTTGCCATTTACTGTGTGTCTTTTGAATATTTGAGATTATTTTAGGAAGACTTCTTATAGTTATTACGATGTCCTAAAATGTTTATAAGAAGTCTCTCAATAAAGTATGCTATATGAGAAATATAAGCTAATGTAATTGTTTAAACAGGCTA
>NW_012088372.1:0-1490 GCF_000956235.1 Wasmannia auropunctata | reverse complement strand
TTTTTCTAAGAACTCACGCGTGGGACCAGGCGGCGATCTTTTCTATTTATTTAATTGTAGGGCAATGGGGTTATCGGCAAAAGATTCCTCTTATTGACGGCTCTCGCGCGTCCGCTTCTTAGAACGCAGGAAGTCTTTAAATCTATCACGTAATAAAATAGTCGCCGCTAATCGACTTCCCGTGTCCGGCGGTTGACTTTGACATTTTCCACAAAAGAAAAGAATCGTAGAGTCCTCAGGACGTAACATTAATATAACTATAAGTTATTACTCATAAAGTAAAGATTCTAAAAAAATAGTTGGAATTATAATATAATAAACAGATTTATAAATATAACATTTAATATATCACTGATTTATTTTACTTTTAGCTATTAAAAATTGAAATTATTTTTTATTTCTGAAAATATGCTATTTAGTCCAAAATATCTTATTGCAGTATGACTGCAATATTTTTGCGGAAATACTATATTTTTTATAGAATATTACCGTTTGTCATTTTGCAACAATTTTGAATGTACGTGCTCCATGTATCAACCAGCCCCGGTCTTCCTATATAAATATTTAATAGTGAATTCGACAACTTACTGATTCCGCACTGACAAGGGAACCTCGCGAAATGAGAAATTCTGATTTTAATGAAACTTGGTACACTTTGAGGTTAAATAAATACATAGATGAATTTAGAAATTATCAGTTGGTGTTAAAAAATGGTTTAAAAGGATGAAACCCTTTATATATAATTTTTTATCTCGAAAAAATCAAAATTAAATTAAATAAATTTTTTATATCTCGAAAATTATTCACGATATCAAAAAATGCTTTATACAAAAGTTTTACAATAAAATTATCTTTATTTATTTACGTTAATACAATTTTTTAAAAATAATCATTTTCAAAAATTTTAAAAATTAAAAAAAATTTTTTTAAATATAATTTAAAAAAAAATGTAAATTGTAAATAAATAGACATAATTTTACTGTAAAACTTTTGCATACAACATTTTTTGATATCTTAAGAAGATGCTATAGTCGTCTGTTTTACCGACAAAAATTTTTGTTGGTTACTAATTAGTAATTCGTATTAATTGCATAAAATAAAATTTCCTTTTCCACGATAAAAACACACATGCTAATGTATCTGGCTCTGGTGCATTTTGTACCAAAAACGGGAAAAATGAAATAATTACAGATTTTGTTATCCATTTTAACCTCAACATGGCGACTAATGCTGTCAATTTACTAAAACGTTTATTACGTGGAAAAGTTAGGTTATATGTTCGAAATGAAGGCAGGGCCAGATGTACACCCACACGGAACAAAACCTCCATTAAACGTCCATATAGCCTCCATAGCTCCATACAATATCCACGTCCACGATGGAAGTTAAATAGATCTCCAAAAGAGATCCATACTATATCCATGATAGATGTCCTCCACAAATCTATCATCGACGTCCATTAGACATTTATTATGGATTAAAAAAAAACC
>NW_012088371.1:0-486 GCF_000956235.1 Wasmannia auropunctata | reverse complement strand
TTGATTTTTTTCACAGAAACTCAATACTAACGATAAATTTCTATACTGACAACTGACAACAAAGAATTACTGATTTAGTGGTAAAACATGGTTGGAAAACATAATAATTTTAAATTTGCCGCTCAGAGGGAATTTCAAGATAAAAGTGGGAAATTTTTACACCGATAGAGGGACGGAGCGTTTGTCTCATATAACATCACTGATTTTCAGTCAGTCTTTATTCATCCTCGATAAGAGAACGTTATACTGTACTTCAAGAAATAAATCTATTATTATTCTCAGTGTAATCGATCACATTATTCATTGTCGCCACCACGTGCCGCTCTAACAAAATTATATACAAGTCCCCTTAGTTTTCTAAGTCAGAGATTTCTTTTTTAGAAATTTGTATTTGCTTTTTACAAAATTATGTGCAAGTCTCCGAGGCTTTTAACAAGGGAAGTTAGAAAACCCGAAAATTCAGAAAAATCTGAAACTTTGTGTAAA
>NW_012088370.1:0-391 GCF_000956235.1 Wasmannia auropunctata | reverse complement strand
ATAGAATATGTTAATGGGATATTTTTACCGTCAAAGAAAGGGACGGCTTCAACCGCGTATTTTAACGTGGCAAATTGATTTGCCATTGTTCCGTTTCCGTTTCCGTTCTGCTTAACTCTAGGAGGGGTTTTAGTTTTGTGACTTGTCTGCTTGTCTCGCCTATCGCGCCCTCAGAATCGTCTATATATCGCGGATCCTCCCGCGTCAATAATAATTTTAGATCGATCGAGTGGAATCTGAGATTCGTCCAACGTGAAATCTATTTGTCGAACAACAGGGTCGAATGATACGGCGGGAGTGGAAGCGTGGGGTTTTGATTGCCGTGGTTTAGTTTTGTTTTGACTTTCTAAAGCGGTTTTATAAAGATTTTCAATTTCGCTTTTATTGGATG
>NW_012088369.1:0-317 GCF_000956235.1 Wasmannia auropunctata | reverse complement strand
TGAAGCACGAAATTAATTCTCCGCGGAATTCCAATTTAACTTTATAGTACCTTATAATGTTGCACCGATTATCTTAATCTGACCGTAATAGTCTGTCTGTATATTTGTTTTAATAAATAATAATTTAATAATCGTTCGCACGTCGCAGGTGTCGTCGAGAGAAATTGTGGTGAACCCCGCTGTCAACTACGGATCATTCAATAAGGTGGAGTATCTCTCGCAACTCTCGTCGCTCTCTTAAAGGCAACGGGATATCTCGCCACTCCGATATTAAACTTGCACTCACGTATTACGCGAGCACTTCATCGCGCCCACGT
>NW_012088368.1:0-825 GCF_000956235.1 Wasmannia auropunctata | reverse complement strand
TCAATTTAACGTTAAATTGATATTATTTTGACTTTTCTGTTCTTTGGGTCGATTCGATGTCGATTCGACGTATTTTCGACCAATTATTTCTCACTCGGTATATATGCATGATTAACTTTTAATTTTAGATTAATTTTGGGTTTTGGACATTGGTAACTTGGAAACAAGTATTTTTTGATGTCAAAACAATTTGATCGAAATGGTCTGATTTTCGATGTCAATTTCGATTCGATGAGTTTTCGATGACATCGACATCGAAACGACGTCGATTCGACATCAGCCTTCTCACTGGGGAGTCATTTCTATATGTTCGTTCAGGCATCGCGTGTAATCATCGAACGTTATCGTCCGCGCTACGACGTTACTCTTGACCCCCTTGATCTTTTTGGTGTCCCTCATACCGTCCACCCTCACCGCGTACATCTTCGCCCTGAGCCCGACGAATTCTGTCATTATCGCGCCATTATTCTCGTCCTTCATCAAACCCGGAACTTTTTTATTTGCGCGAGGCGTACCGTACGCGTTGTCTATGGGATAATCGCTCGTGTCGAATCGATCGATGTCACATTTCATCGTCTCGTAAACATCCTCGCACTCGAGATGGTATATGAGACTGTCCGTGTCGGTGTACATGACCTTGCACTTGTCGCGATACAGCGGTAACATGTACTCGTGGTAAAATTTGTACAAGCAGACTTTCAATATGTCAAGTATGCATACTCACGTAAATCGATTTGTAGAATCGTACCTTGAATTTACACAGCTCGACGGCGATTAAATTTCTCGCGAAGACGCGACTCGGCTGCGGCTGTGAAAATTCGGTTT
>NW_012088367.1:0-1274 GCF_000956235.1 Wasmannia auropunctata | reverse complement strand
TACAGAAGTACATACGGATATTTCGATATGTTAAATACTTTTTTTTATATTTAACATTTCTTGACAAAATTTTTTGGCCGAAAATGACATTTTTTTTTCAAATGTTCGCAATTTTTATAAAAATTTATATTTTAAAATATCCGTATGTACTTCTGTAATGCATATTATATAGTTTTTAAAAAATTTTGGTTTTTTGCTCCAGGTTCAATCGAATGGCAGATCCCCGCAACGCCGATTTGACAGTGGCTACAAAAACGACATTTAATAAAATGGCTTCAGCTTCGTCATTTTATTAAAAAAATAAATGAAAAAAATATTTTTTACTTCTAAAGACATGTATTATTAAAGCCTTAAAATGAATTTTGTATTACTTTTATTGTTTTCCTAAACAAAATTCCCAAAGTTACCTATGATTTTTAGGCGCTCAAGGTGGTGTAACTCCGTAACTATTCTATATTCTCTGGTTTGAACAACTTTTTTTTGCCGTCGTTCTTCCAGTTTCTTAATAGTAGAAGGAATAGTCTCACATACGTTTTCATGTAATTTTGTGAGACCTTGTGTATTATGTTGTAATACAGCTCCCGCAATTCTAACGTTGTAAGAACCTCGTGCACCAAAGTTAATGCGCTTTCCACCGATTTCTTTGCAGATT
Organism: Wasmannia auropunctata; assembly: GCF_000956235.1. Classification (NCBI taxonomy): domain Eukaryota; kingdom Metazoa; phylum Arthropoda; class Insecta; order Hymenoptera; family Formicidae; genus Wasmannia; species Wasmannia auropunctata. The sequence continues at coordinate 622 of NW_012088367.1, read as the reverse complement.
ATCAAATTAAACGACTCTGCAGGATTGTTTGTTACATTTAGTAACAAACTGTCGGAATGAGCGCTCAGATATTTTAGAACGCTTTCTACTTTTTGATACAGACCATACGTTCTCATATACGGAACATAATTTTCTTCTTTTTTATTTGATCGCTACATCTTCTCGTGGCACGCAGACATCATTCGCAACTGACGCGATTCGTGGCACGCAGACATCATTCGCAACTGACGCGACTCGTTCGAGATGGCCCGTACGAAACAGACCGCTCGCAAGTCAACCGGAGGCAAGGCTCCGCGTAAGCAGCTGGCGACAAAGGCAGCGCGTAAGAGCGCGCCCGCAACCGGTGGTGTGAAGAAGTCGCATCGTTATCGTCCTGGAACCGTCGCTCTTCGTGAGATCTGTCGTTACCAGAAGAGCACGGAGCTTCTCATCCGCAAACTCCCGTTTCAGCGACTAGTCCGCGAAATCGCGCAGGATTTCAAGACCGACCTCCGTTTCCAGAGCTCGGCCGTCATGGCTCTTCAGGAGGCGAGCGAGGCCTACCTCGTTGGACTGTTCGAGGACACTAATCTTTGCGCGATTCACGCCAAGAGGTTACCATCATGCCCAAGGACATCCAGTT
>NW_012088366.1:0-810 GCF_000956235.1 Wasmannia auropunctata | reverse complement strand
TGTCATTAGATTGACAGCATATTTGATCAGAAAATATTAGACTGAATTCATTTGAAGTTGCATTCTGCTTATATTCTGTTGACAGAACTTGCTGACGGACTTTAACGTCAGATTGACGATAGAAATCGAGCAAGTGCAACACAAGTTGGCGACAGACTGGCAACAAAAACGAACAGACTCTGCGGTTTTGTAAGTATTTAAGTTGTCATAGTGAAAAATCTTTAAAAACGATTTTTCTATTCTTTTCGTAATTTTATTTTAAAGGAATAACTTTAAACTATCTTATTAACAAAAATTAATATATTTTACATTAAAGTATTTCGAGAATATTCTAATCTAAATATATCATAAAATTAAGTATCTTCATCCTTATTCTCTGTACACCAGCGACAATTCTCTATAAATACTATACTCATTAGTTTCTTTGGTGCAAAAACGTTATTATCTCTCTTATTAAGTGCACACATGAATAATGCACAAATAATTATGACATGCTCGAGCTTGATCTATTAGATATTGGTTAAATAGAGAGCTCGACAAATTTTAAATGAGAAAAATAGGTATCAATAAACACTAGCCAGCGGCAATCTTAGTAGTATTCATGCAGTGACAGCTAGTGCAGGTCCTGCTCGCTTTCTGGCGACAATATGACGACAAAATGGTCGTCGGTTGAGAACAATTTTGCTCGATTTCTACAGCCATCAGACTGTATTTCATAGATTCTGCCACCAATTTGATCATCAGATTATGTCAGTTGAGTTTGCTTGATTTATGCTGCCAATCTGCTGGCATAACATCTCAGCAGGCTTT
>NW_012088365.1:0-414 GCF_000956235.1 Wasmannia auropunctata | reverse complement strand
GCCCTTATGGAATCGATCACGCACCGACTGCTCAAATACAGTATAACGTTCTGCGAACCGATAAGAGGGAGATGACAAATTACTCGTTTGTCGACCTCGATTTTGACTTTGCGAATCTACACCTTCACGACGTCATGCAGAAGGAAAAGTGCCTCGTCAGTCAAATCATTAATCACCTCTCGTCGTCGTTAACAAGTAACTGCATTGACGAGACCTTTCAAAATTACAAAAGAAGCAAACAGGAGGAAAGCAGTGCCGCAACAAGCAATTCCGACACGCCGTTTCATTTAACGAGGGCTGCAGACGCACGTAATAAATATCACACGAAATCGAAGAATTCCCAACGTAAAATGAAGAACAGTCCTAATAAGGATATCTTGAAAAAATTAGCACTCCGAGTATGAGAGGGCAGTA
>NW_012088364.1:0-350 GCF_000956235.1 Wasmannia auropunctata | reverse complement strand
CAAGAGTGGAAATTTGTATTTTTTAATATTTATTTTATTATAAAATCTTATTGCGCTATAGCAATCAGCACAACTCGAGATTCGAGTCACTCTAGAGAAGAGTAACGCCGTGTATCGGTCGGAGTTTCCGACTCGGCCGAGCTGTAGCGCGAAAGAGGGGGGGATGAACTACATCACGAGGCTGCCTATCCCCTCCAGTTGCTGTGGCTGTCAGAGGCTTTCGTGGCATCCCTGCCTCCCACCGCTGGTAGTTGCTGGCCGATAGTTGACGAGTGGTGGGACAGTTGTATCTCGCCGCGCGCCTACATTTAGCGGTATGGCGGACGGATATGCGTTTATTCGCCGATCTA
>NW_012088363.1:0-324 GCF_000956235.1 Wasmannia auropunctata | reverse complement strand
ATCATATTATGTTATTAGTTATTTTTCCAGTATAAACAACTGAGTAATAACATGGACCAAATTTAAAGACACATGTTTTATAAGTATGTATTTACTAGCACTACAGATGCGCGTTTCGCGCGCGCTATTTAACTAAACTTTTACTTTTTACTATACTAGAACAAAACAGCGCGCGCTTCGCGCGCGTCATTTATTCACTATCGTTAAAATATGACACACATACATACAACAGACATATATATATGTATATATATATATATATATAAAATAATATATATATATAAATTTATAGACATATATATGTATATATATAAAATAATATAT
>NW_012088362.1:0-535 GCF_000956235.1 Wasmannia auropunctata | reverse complement strand
CGTGTGCTCTTCCGATCTTTAAACAGAAGTTATTCTGAGAGTACCTACGCTTGATTTATATTAATTTACGTTGAGATACAACGAATTTGAAATTTTTAATTAAATAATTTTGTCCGATTTTCAGTTTTGAGCTAAGCAAAATTGAAAAATAGCGTTTGCATAAACGAATTCCTGCGCAAAAATTTCTTAACACTTAAAGACTTAAAAAATTTTCATTTAATTGAAGTTTTACATTGCAGATTTACACAAAATAAAAAGTTAAATTGGCTTTAGCCAAAACAAACCCCTGCGCAAATTTTTTTTTGGGATTTAAAGACTTAGAAAATTTTTTTCAAGCAGAAGGCGAAAAATTTATAAGTACTTAAGTGAAAATTCGAAAAATATTTGGAACATTGAGAGATCCATTTAGCACGAAAGAGCGAACAAATAGCTACTTAAAAATATAAAAATTAAAATAGATTTCATTGTATTTTGCTGAAAAATAGCATATTAAATATAGTTTTTGACAGGTCATTGAAATGATTGATTCTTTTTT
>NW_012088361.1:0-525 GCF_000956235.1 Wasmannia auropunctata | reverse complement strand
CAGCCCGCTCAGAGATGTGTATAAGAGACAGAGATAGGTTAGCGCCTTATTCGGAAAGGCAAGTAGGATGATTGAATGAATGACTCGGAGCCCGGAAAGATTTTAGTGAAAGTTGCATATTTGTATGTTAATTAATTTTATGGTGTATATTGCGCGTTATAAATTATTTGAATTTCAGAGCATAATGGATGAGACTTCTCCGGGCGTGTACCATCTTAGCCGAGGTAGGAGAAAAACGCAAAACGCAAGTCCCATCATGCAAGTTTTTTTAAGAAGACTGCCTTACTCTCGGTTTTCGAGCCGTGATTTCCCGGGAGTCTTTGGGCACAAATCCAAAGGGCAAATGCCAAGGCAGGGATTTGGGGAGTCCTTTAGGACGAAAGGATTCACGGTGATTACCCCCCTTTGTCCGAAATCAAGAAACAAGCGCTCAAAGCTCAAGGAACAAGACTGAAGCTCAAGGATGCACATGGCAGCGAGATCTTCTGAGGGAAGTTGAGGGGATGCCCGGAACCTAACGCCTGG
>NW_012088360.1:0-1251 GCF_000956235.1 Wasmannia auropunctata | reverse complement strand
ATCATACACCGGCGGGTATGGCGAGGGGGGTCGGCGTGTCGACTGATAAACGGCAGGATCCGTTGGTCCGATGTCTCGGTCCATGCCTGGCCAGACGTCGTGTCCCTCAGATCCGGAAGTATTGCTGCGTTGACGGCCCTCGTCCTCCGGTGCGATGTCTACTGGCGGTCGCATTGAGAAGATGGAGCTAGAGCTACGATGAAGGCGGCCTAAAATTCTGTGCCAGTGTCTTCTCTGCATTCAGCTATAAGAATCCAATACCAAAGACTTTAAAATATATATTTCAAGCTTTTTGGGATTGGCACTTACGACTTTCTTCTATTCTGGAACTTCGTTGGGTTGTATCTCTTCAGGATGTATGCCTCTGTTACTTCTATCGGGAAGGCTCGACTGTTCGGTCGGGCTTTGGTTACCGTCGTTTATATAATGGGCTGAAGAGTGAGGGGTTGACTCTTTGGTTCTACTCCCTTTCGTACAGCATCCTTTGTATAGGCGATTCGTGGTATTACGGATCCAAGAGCTTCGATATAAGGCAAAGACGATAAGCAGAAGCGTTCCTAGAACGCTGACGAAGAAGGTTGTGGCACTATACGTAATGAACTTGAAGTTCTGCATTTTTCTTTCTTTAATTTGTCGAGCTTTTTCGATAATATCATCGAATGTAGCTTCTATATTACTGCGATTTGACAACCATATTTCTTGTGTGGCTTCCATTAGATTAATTTCGTATTTTTCGCGTATAGGCTTATATAGTTGAGAAATACTGAGATTGCTGGTAGGCGTATAATGTTGTAGAAATTTTGTGATTCGTACAGACGGATAGCTCATAGTAACAGATTTCGCTCTGATTTTGCATCCTCGTTGAATCGTAATAATACCAGCATTTTCAATTTCAAGTTGTTTAACAGAATTCGGGCATTCAATTTTGATAGACTCTTTTCCCACGGTAGAATAAATCTAACTTCCTGGCGTGGTTAGAATTTTCCAGTAAGTGTCTCTTAATTCCTTTAATATTATTTTACAATGATTCAGATTTATATTTTTATTTAATAAGAGTTCTACATCACAACTGATGGTTTGGCGTATCTTTTTCAGTGGAAAGATCGCTGGGCAGATAAATGTATTACTTGACGTTATGCATCCTTTCAGTTCGTCTTCTCGGAATTCGTAGAAACTATCGGCGTCTTCGTTCAATCCTATGTACTTCACATCAGTCTTCACGGTGGCGTATTTTGTTTCATCGAAGGTCTG
>NW_012088359.1:0-435 GCF_000956235.1 Wasmannia auropunctata | reverse complement strand
CTTTTTTTAGAAAGTTTAGGAGAAAAATGTCTATTCGTCGATAATTTTGAATTATAAAGTTTTCATGCACTAAATTTTAAAAATATAAATCATAAATCTATTTGTAAAATAAAATTTAAAAGAATTTTAAATTGAGTTAATTGCATAATTCTCTCAGGTGTTTTCCTCTTTTTCTTTTTTTCTCTGAAGCACATTACGAAAATATTGCCATTTAATATTTGAAAAAAACAAACTTGATATTTACAAAGTGTTCCGAGAATTAACTTAAAAACTTTAAGTTAGATGTGCCACGTCTTCTCGTTGTCCAATCGAGTTCAACTTTTACACAATTTTTTTTTCACCAAATGGAACAACTTTAATCGGCATCGTAAAGAAAATTCAAAAGTTAAAAATAAGATCCATCTTAGTATATATATACAGTCACCAAACTAATTG
>NW_012088358.1:0-409 GCF_000956235.1 Wasmannia auropunctata | reverse complement strand
ATAGTTACAAGTTACTAGTTTATTTAGTTATAGTCTGAGGGCGCAGATGTTTTCTTTTCCTGTCTTTGTATTATCATTTCCGACGCTGAGTGGAAAATAAAGCTTCTTGATTTCAGTACAAAATATATTAAATCCTTCCTTCGACCCTATCAATTTGGATAACACATGAAAATCAATTCGTAAAGTCCTTGTGTTCCGGCATAACTTTCTCATCAATAATTCGAAAATCAAGAAGAAGCGTTAAAGAGCCAACGCAGGGTGAACTTTGCTTAAGTGAATATAATTCTCACATCAATAACTTAAGAATAAATACATAAATTACAATACAACGAACAATATCAAAACCTCTGACGTTTCGACCCTAAATATGTGGTCATCTTCAGAGAGGTAGGCGGTAACGCATTATATA
>NW_012088357.1:0-584 GCF_000956235.1 Wasmannia auropunctata | reverse complement strand
TTTAATGCATATATAATACCCGCAGGATGTGCATGAGAAGCTAAAAATTATCAGCTGTTTTGTAAGAGTCGCACGCTGAGAGTCAAAAGATTTTCTTCACAGAGAACTAAAAAATTTTTTCTCGAAAACGAGGCAAAACACGTTCTTGAGTTTTTTTTCTTAGATATAGGAAAACTAAAAGTATATAAAAAATATTTTTTCGGATATTTCGATTCTCTTCCCTATTGTTAAAAAATTTGTTAAAAAGTTCATTGTTAAATAAACAATAAAAAACAAAAACTTTTTGGAATCTTCATTTTTTTCCCGTAAACTAAAACATTTTTAGTGTATTAAAAAAAAATTAGCTAGCATTATTAGTAACAGAGTTATGAATTTTTAGAAGAATAAACTAGTCTAGTTTTTAAGTGTTTATATCTCAATTAATTTTGCAATAAAAAAAATTCTTTGGCACAAAAATTTTATTTCCCAGAGTACTATCTAGCTATGTGCAAAATTAAATAAATTTCTGAGAGATGACTTATCCGCTTCACGTGGAATAGTCCATATCTATATATCTACATATATATATACATATATATATATAA
>NW_012088356.1:0-356 GCF_000956235.1 Wasmannia auropunctata | reverse complement strand
GCGAGGAAAGAAGGGATGAAAGGAAAAAGGATAAAGGCGGAGCAAGGAGGAGTGTGGATAGATGGGGTATGGTGGTAGTGGGATGAGGAAAGAAATGAACTGAAGGATGCAAAGGGGAGGGGATGGAAAAAAGTAGAAACGGAAAGACTGAAGCAGGGGGAAGAGGAGGGAAAGGGGGGGACGAAGGGAGAGGGGGAAGGGTAGAAGAAGGGAGAGGGGAGATGGGGGAGTATGGGAGGGAGGGGGAGGGGGAAGAGGGAAGGGGATGAGCGAGGCTTGGTGGAGAGAGAGAGGAATAAAAGCTATAGAGTGGCTTTTTGGAATGTGGCGGGGCTAGCCAACAAGGGGAGGGATTT
>NW_012088355.1:0-302 GCF_000956235.1 Wasmannia auropunctata | reverse complement strand
ATGTAATCCATGGTGGTTAGTTGTTAACCATGTCGCGTGCGCCCTTTCAATATCTGTTAGTAAAGACAATGGGATAGCTTCTTTAAATATTCGGTGTATCAGTTGTTTTCCTTGCTTTAATATACTACTTCTTTGACCACGAATTTCTCACGAACGATGAAGCCTTGCAAATCCACGAAAATTGGATTCGTTAGTTGCTTGTGCGACATTATCATTTATTACTCGACAACTGAAGACCTATTCCAATGAATTACGTTTATATATGTCTCTGTAACCTTGTTGTTCATAATTATGAGATCGGA
>NW_012088354.1:0-481 GCF_000956235.1 Wasmannia auropunctata | reverse complement strand
TTAATTTTTTCCTGTTTTTGGTACAAAACACACCAGAGCCAGATGCATTAGCATGTGTGTTTTAATCGTGGAAAAGGAATTTTATTCTATGCAATTAATACGAAGTATTTTGTATCCAATAAAAATAGTATTTTTGTCGATAAAACAGACGGCTTTAGTATCCTCTTAAGGCGATGTCGGAAGTCGGAAAAATTTGTACGAGGTCGATAAAGCATGCAGACTCTTCAGTATCAGTGGTATCTCTAAATGAACTTCTTACAATATCTTCTGTCTCACTTAAGGCCACTTTATACGTCTTTTTGACATATTTTCAAGATTTTCAATAGTAAAGTTTTTTCAATAGTATTGAATCTAATCAAACTTTTTACACATTATTAGTCACATATTCAAGTATATAAAAATATTTTTAAAAAATTTTTTTACGCATGTGCGGCGACAAAATGCGCGGCTGCAGTGAACGTCGGAAAAAAAGTTGCGGACA
>NW_012088353.1:0-351 GCF_000956235.1 Wasmannia auropunctata | reverse complement strand
ATGTAACTCATAATATACATTTTTGACAATAGGATCGAGTTCGTACATGAAGAGTACAGTTGACGGCTTCATGTACAAACAAACATCATGTGACATTAATTTTATAACATCCGATTCCTGAATTTTTACACGTCGCACAAATTACAAATCGTTATTAATGATGGTGCCTCGGTCGTCTGCAAAAGTCGCTCGATGTCCGCACGTCTCTCGATGAATATTTTCAAAGTAGAATAATGTAGGATTATTTGATTTCCTCGGTTGTCGCCGATAAGCAGCTCTACAGAGGACACAGGTCCCACGCTGATTCCAATATCCAGATATTTGAAAGCTGTATGTGTCAGTGCAAACCTT
>NW_012088352.1:0-924 GCF_000956235.1 Wasmannia auropunctata | reverse complement strand
TATCGATGCAGGAATCAATCCAAAGCAATTGCGAGGAAAAGATACTGCTGTAATAATGGCTGCATCTTATGTTGAATTGCAAAATACATTTTTATATAAAACCACTCAGGTAGAGAAAATTTTTAATCAATATAAATAAAATGATGTGATATTATATTATATTCTTTATAAATTATTACAAATTATTTGTGTGTATTAATTTTAAGAACAAGAAATTATAATGCGCTATGATTTTGTATATAGTTAAAAGGTCACAATCTTATTGGATGTAACAAATCTACACTCGCAAACATGATTTCATACCATTTTGATCTGAAAGGACCATCACATGTTGTCGATACAGCATGCAGTTCTAGTCTTTATGCCTTGGCCATTGGTTATGATTATATCATGTCGGGCATATGCGAAGACGCAATAATTGGAACAGCACATATAACTTTTACTCCCATTGTAAACCTACATTTTTCTCGGCTTGGTATTATTTAAAAATTAATAAATTTCTTAATACTTAATAAAATTAAAGAAACACATCTCTTATTCTCTTAACCATAAAAAGTAAAATAAAATTTAACTGATTGAGAGTAATTTTTATAAAAACGTTTATAATAAAATTTTTGCCAAAATTGAATAATATTTTCATAAACGAAAAAGATAATTTATTAAATTTCTGTATGTAAGCTCATCTTGAATAACTTTCCACACATATTTTTACATATGTATATTTCGTATCTCTTAGGCGTTTTGTCACTCACCGGTTACTGCAGACCTTTTGATGTAGCTGCAAATGGTTATTCGCGTGCTGAAACGGTGTCAGTGATATACCTTCAAAAGGCGAAGAATGCGAAGAGGATTTATGCTATATGTCCGCATATTAAATTAAACAGTGATGGTTATAAAGAAGAAGGAATAACATATCCATCGTCA
>NW_012088351.1:0-679 GCF_000956235.1 Wasmannia auropunctata | reverse complement strand
AATTTACGTCACTGTTAAGGTTTAGACAACATTTGATGTATACGTTGTCGCAAGTACTTTAAAAGACAATGAAATTATATATATATTGTGGACGTAGGTGATAATAGATCAGGAGAAGGAGCGCAATGAAGGGTAATCCACAAATGACTCCGGTTAAGGATAACACGTTGAATATATTTAGGATTATTTACAAGGGTAGGAATGTCAGTGTAGATACTTGGTTAAGATGGATTGACTCTAGGGAGAGGTAGGAAGTAAGTCGGGTGGCACCCGAAGGTGCCCGCGCTGAAAGGTGCGAAATTTAGCGCCGCCTGTTCTCTTTCCCCAAGAGCTCGAACAGGGCCTTCGTCCGGTCCTGGACGAAGGGTCGGCGGCGGAAGCGTGGAACGGGCTGGAGCGGAATGCTCACCACCGATCGCAGCCTCGTACGGTCCGGGGACGCCTGGGTGATGCAACGCAGCATCTTCTTAAACCGCCCGGAGGACTCCGAGGGCCGATTGCGTTTAGCCGCCGGAGCCGGTGCGGATGGTGAGTGACCGGGCGTGCGAGGGAGTCGGTCAACCGGACTCCTTGGGCGTCCGGGAGTTCGCGGCCTCGTCGGCGTGTGCGGGAGTCGGATGACAGGACTCCCTGGGCGCTGTCTCTTATACACATCTCTGAGCGGGCTGGCAAGGCAGAC
>NW_012088350.1:0-441 GCF_000956235.1 Wasmannia auropunctata | reverse complement strand
ATGTGTATAAGAGACAGAGATGGGATTGGGAAGAGAAGAAAAATAAGTTACGGCGCTAAAACTTTAGCTACAGACGGGGTTTCTCGATGTCTATTACATAACTATAATAAATGTTTTTCAAAGACATATTTTTAAATTAACGGAATATGGGCACTGTTATTATTAATCTTAAGATTAATTTTAATTAGCCGAAATATGGTCATTATTAAGATTTTCGAACTATGATTTATTGGGAGCAAGAAGCTTTTTTGCGAATTCAGCTTAAGAAGTACTAATAAATCATACAACATATTTGTCGATGAATATCAAGTAACTTTAACTGAATACAGATTAAGAATTCGTCGCTAAAATTAACTAACTTAAAACAGTAATGCAGTATAAATAAAATTAAAAACTATAATAAAATATTGATATACATTTACAATGTTAATTGTATTAAAT
>NW_012088349.1:0-576 GCF_000956235.1 Wasmannia auropunctata | reverse complement strand
TGATTATGAAGATATAGAATCATTGAATAATATGGATATTACTAAAACTATGCGATGTGGAAAACATGTTAAGAATTGCGCATTACAGAATGTATTTAAAATATTTAACTGGTGGTCACAACGCCAGAAAGAATTGCGAGATTTGAAAAATAAAAATTATATCATTAATGTTTGATTTAAAAGATTACTTTTTATTTCTTTTCTCTTCCCTGTAGTTAAGATCAATAATAGTAAGAATTGAACATTACTTGTATAATAATAACGAAAACGCGAATGTGAAAAACGTGAAACGCAAACGTGAAACGCGAACGTGAACGACTACAGAGATGGAATGCCATCTATGTCTCGATAATCTCTTTTCAAAATTAGGAACCTATTTATCTTTACGACAACTAATAAAGTGCATGTTTCCTAAAAGGTATATTTTAAATGCTATCAACCCTTAGTAGCATATAAAGCGAAGAGATTGTGAGTACATTCTGTCAGTAACGTGTGCTCAATGTACGCGTAGAGCAGTGTGTTAAGAAAAACATTATTGCGAACGAGACATGATCGAGACAGCAATTATAAGTGGCG
>NW_012088348.1:0-304 GCF_000956235.1 Wasmannia auropunctata | reverse complement strand
TATCATCAAGGAGAACCCACAATTTTACTCTCTGTGCCTAATTTAGGATTAGTGTCAAATATTGCTCTTGATTATATGCACTTAATTTGTTTGGGTGTTGTAAAAAAAATGATATTGTTGTGGATGAGTGGACCACTAACTGTTCGCATTAGTGCTCAAGCAAAAGACAATATTTCACAAAGACTAATTAATTTGAAAAGTACAGTGCCTAAAGAATTTTCAAGGCGACCTCGAAGTTTAAGTGAAGTAGCATACTGGAAAGCCACAGAATTTCGGCAATTTTTACTTTACACTGGATCTGAAG
>NW_012088347.1:0-331 GCF_000956235.1 Wasmannia auropunctata | reverse complement strand
CTTCAGCGTTGGCCAGAGACAGCTCATATGCCTGGCTAGAGCCATTCTACGGAATAATCGCTTGCTCGTTCTCGATGAGGCTACGGCCAATATTGATTCGCAGTGAGTCTCAACGGTTCTTTGACAGGAGAATTGTCTTTAAATACTTTTTAGTAAAGCATAGTGATTTTTATTGATTGTTGGTTAGTAAAGAGTATCAAACTATGGTCGTATAAACAGTTAAAAATTTTTTGTTTTTTTTTAATTATTTTGTATCTCCGCAGTATGGTAAAATAAATGTATATTTATATTATAATTCAAGATTTATATAAAAGAGAAGATCGGAAGAGCA
>NW_012088346.1:0-366 GCF_000956235.1 Wasmannia auropunctata | reverse complement strand
CTGTTATTTTGTAAAAGTAACTAGGTAGTTATTTTTTTTTACTTTCAAAAAATAATTACCGTTACAAGTTAAGGTTTATCACATAAAATCCCGTAAAACGTAAGTGTAAGAAAATCGACCAATCCCAATTGAGTATTAGGTTGTCCGAAACCCCTCTACTCAATTGGGATTGGTCGATTTTCTTACGCTTACGTCTTACGGCTTTACGGGATTTTATGTGAGAAGGCCTTTATCGACTCTAAAAAGTACATATTACAGCTACAATTACTCAAAAAGTAAGATCGTTTACTTTTTCAGTTACTTTTCTATTTTCAGAACAACATAAATAATATTGGTACCATTAAGGGGGAGCCTGGTTTAGCACGC
>NW_012088345.1:0-463 GCF_000956235.1 Wasmannia auropunctata | reverse complement strand
TGTTAAAAACATACACGGTTTATTAATTGGTAAAGTCGGTACTCGCCTGTTAAAGTTTTGAGCAGCAAAGTAAAGTAAAATTTGCAAGAATCACGAAAAGACGAGCCAGAAGGGCCTGCGAAAATTGAGGGCTTCGTGATTCGTTATCCGATAGCCGAAATAGCTATACGCGTAATTCGATCTTTTCGTTGCGTTGAACCGAAGTCCGGTTACAACCTAACCTTGCAACCGGCACTTATGTTTCAGCCGGATGCATCTGAGGTCGTTATTCCTGCACAAAAATCGTGCGTTTCAATGGACAGCGCAGAGGACATCCCGGCGCTGACTCGACCATCGACACCTCTCCCGTTCCGCTCGAAGACGCCCACGCCAACTTCGATGTCAGGCAACGGGTGTGACGATATGAACTTCGAATTGAGGATGGCAAGTGCCATCTTGAAGGAGATAGCAACGCGCAGTGCCG
>NW_012088344.1:0-532 GCF_000956235.1 Wasmannia auropunctata | reverse complement strand
TTGTATTTCGATCTTTTAGCTGTTGTAAGCTTTGGATATTATTTTCACTATTCCGCCATTTATTCCCATGCGTTTTTTTATAAAACCTTTCTACAGGTATGTCTATTTGAAACAATAAAATATAACAGAAAGAAAAAAGTATGAAAAGCATATTTACAATAAAAATAAAATATTATATTTATATGAAGAACTTACTTGTTTCAACATTACTTTCAACAATTGGTTTTCCATTGGATTGTGTATTAGTTTCCGTTGCGCATGAAGGAACTGTAATAATATAATATAGAATAAGAAAAAATAAAATAACTTTTTTTGTATATTTTATGGGTCAGTTATAAATATTTAAAATTAATAAAACAAATATTTATTGCATTCATTAGTTTTAAGTTTCTAAAATCGTAATTTTTTAAATTATTATAATCTTATTTTTTAGAAAAGTCTTAAACCACGTTTGTGTGTAGTTAATCATTGAAGTCTCCGAGCCCAATCTGTCCCTAAGTAATACGTGAAAAGTTACATTTTCAAAATTTTT
>NW_012088343.1:0-374 GCF_000956235.1 Wasmannia auropunctata | reverse complement strand
CAAACTTTATGGATCTTTCGAATTTTGGTCAACTATTTTGGAATGTTTAATTTTATTTCTTGGAATCTGTCTTATTTACATTCGATTTATTTCAAATAGAAATAAAGTTCTGTTCATAAAAGTAATAAAGTTGTGTCTTTTTTTCATTGCCCTTTTTGCTTAAATGAGATAAAACTTGGTAGAAATGGATTTTTCGAAATGCGAATTTTGAACAGCCGTGACGCTTTTATGTCAATTTTTTTTTTAATTCAGATGGTTTCAAACTTTATGGATCTTTCGAATTTTGCTCAACATTTTGGAATGTTTAATTTTATTTCTTGGAATCTATCTTATTTACATTCGATTTATTTCAAATAGAAATAAAGTTCTGTTCA
>NW_012088342.1:0-373 GCF_000956235.1 Wasmannia auropunctata | reverse complement strand
GTCTTTGCACTTTGGGTTGACTCTTGATGCAAAAAGATCTACTTCTGGGTAACCCCAATTCCTAACTATCTTGCGAAAGGCTATCTCAGATAATTCAAATTCCGTTTCGTTATCTAACCTTCTTGACTCAAAGGCTTGACTCTCTGCTTCTTTGTTATTACTTGACGAAATATACGACGCGAAAACATATATTTCGCGTTCCTCGCACCATTCCTAAATGGACCTAGCAAGACTACTTAGTTTCTTGAATTTAACACCGCCCATACGGTTTATGTAAGAAATCGCTGTCGTATTATCAATCCTTAATAGAATATTGCAATTTCTGAGATCCCTAGACAAAACATTTTAGTACCGAAAAAAGCTGATAGTAATT
>NW_012088341.1:0-1469 GCF_000956235.1 Wasmannia auropunctata | reverse complement strand
GATAAAAGATGAAGTATTAGGTATTACTGTAAAATATAAATACACATGGTTACCATACCATATGTATTTTTTTTACTCTCAGCGTTATCTAAGATCAATGACGTAGATCTGCCACGTCCACGTCGTTGATCCTGGGTAACGCTGAGAGCAGGAAAATATACATAAAATATAAAAAAGGGTGTCCCCGTACAAGTGGCCACCCTTTTTTATCTCGTAAACTAACAGAGACAGACCTAATAAATATAATATCAGTGCACTGTGCTTACAATAAAGTTTAGTCAGAGCGGTTTAATTTGACATTATATTTATTAGGTCTATCTCTGTTAGTTTACGAGATAAAAAAGGGTGACCACTTTTACAGGAACATCCTGTATATGATTTCAATTTCATTTTACCTTTCGGAATCATACTGTGACCATTCAGATTGATATAGTGTGACTGTAGACAAGCATAATTATAATTATGATGTCTTAATTGTAATTATAATTATTATAATTATTATATATATTTTAATTACAATAATAATTACAATAATTATTATATTTATTGTAATTACTATCATTTTAACTATTTAACTCATATATTAGAAACTTATATATTAGAAACAAAGCTCTAAGAAGTCGATATGACGCGAATGTAGTGCATACCGCTTTTTCGGCAGAGGACTCTTTGACTACCTATATCTCTGAAACTAACCATAGGATCAAGTTGTGCCCATTGAGACATTTGTTCAGAATAACGAGAACTACAATATATCAAAAATTCAGCCAATTCGACCGAAAGCACTTTTCCATAAGTTTTGTGCAGAGTCCTTTATGCACGCATATGGAAAATACTATACATATAATATGTATATACGAAAAGATATCCTATTTGTCTCACTTTCTTTTCTTTATTGAATATCATCTGAAGATCAAATAATTGAATTCTTTTTTTCAATGCCAATTATAAAATGATGTAAATAAAAATATAGAGTACTACTTAACAAAAGGATGTTAATCTTAAAGGCTTAAACATATAATCTAAAAAAAAAACTTTCTCATAATTGTCCCTTCGAATAAAGCAACTTTTTTCTGAGACACTTTTTAATATCTATCATTAAAAGGTATACTTTTGAGAAAAATACGTTAAAAGTGTTAAAAATTTTATTAATATATCATAATTGTCCGGATAATATAACATTTTTTTTCTATAGACAGTTTTTTTATCTAGTTTTTTTTCTGATGAATGTGTGTATGTTGTTTCTTACTCCCGAATACTTACAAAAAGTAATATCATATTGTCCGGAACAGATTTTACTTCAAATATGTTATTATAATATACTGGTCCAAAAAATTAAAGGATTACCTCTATCCTCTCAAAAAAGGCAAATTTCAAGATAAAGCAACTTTGTCAAAAATGATTGTAACGAGATTTTTTAAAAAGCATTTTACAGCTTGAAATCTCCACTTTTCATGAGATCGGAAGAG
>NW_012088340.1:0-1029 GCF_000956235.1 Wasmannia auropunctata | reverse complement strand
TATGGATATTTCTGAGATCTCGTATTGCGGACATTTGGATGTATAGAGGATGTCTACTAGCTATTTATTAGAGATTTATGGATATCCTATCATGGATATGAGGATATCGAATAAATATCTAACAGATATTATGTTCTGTATGGGACATTGTTACTACAGTAATCGAAGTTAGTCATTAATTATTTTATTGTTCATTGAAGTTTTACCAAAACAGGGTACAGTCCATTAGGATGAGTACCTTAGTCACTGACATTAGATAAAGCAAGAAATTATTTGTTCTTTTGTACATTAGTAATTATTAAATATCTGGCAATATATAATTGCGTTTCTTTTATATCACCACGTAGTAAACAAATATTATGCAAAATGCAACAAGCAATAATATACTTGGGAAGTCTGTTCTTTGCATAGGAAGTATGGAAAGAAGTATGGAAGTATAGAATTATGGAATAATTTCCATTCTTGCTGTTAAAGAACATTAAAGTTGCTGATAGATGGCTGTGTTCCAATATTCACTGCCAGTGCTATAAGTACTGTAGATACTGTTCCGTTATTGTTATGTACGGAAAAATCAGTCTCAAGTAATAACGGAACGTTCTTAAAGCTCTCCTAAATTACGTCATAGCGCCAGTACTTACAGTGAATATCGGAACGCACCCTGTAAATGCCAACTTTCGAATTCACCTCCTCCATAGTAAAAACATAGGAATTGCTGTCTATTTATACAGTCAAACCTTGATAACTCGAATCTCAAGAGATCAGAAAAACTGTTCGAGTTATAGCTAGAGTTTTTGACTTATCGAAATTCGAGTAAAAGAGGGTTAAGAGGATGTTGAAAGGTCGGCCAAATTTGTACAAGGTCGATAAAGCAGACTTCTCAGTGTCAGTGGTATCTTTAAATGAACTTCTTACAATATCTTCTGGTCTCACTCAAACACGTGGAATGTCCTTATTTAACTTATTGAAGTGCCATCTCTTTGAAAATCCGGCACTTACTACCAGACGCAATTTTTGCTGTCTTTACTTTAA
>NW_012088339.1:0-745 GCF_000956235.1 Wasmannia auropunctata | reverse complement strand
TTGTTAGACAGAATTGTAAATGAATTTTAACGTTTGTCTCCACGACATTTACATCGTATAAACAATCCATCGATTTGACCTATAATATCTGTACGTTTGACGCTCTTCTTTTAGTCCGCAATAGATCCTCGGAAAAATTGTGGGATTGTTTTTTTTTTAATGTAATTTTGCCTTTTAGTTCTTTCCTTTAGATCTAGATATATCCCTAGAAGGATGACCAATCAAAAGCGACACAAAAAAGGAGGAGAGTGGCGTATCTTGGTCAATGGAAATGATTAGAGATGCAAAAACCCATCGCAGACTCTCTGTTTCCCGCACGCTGAGGGTGTGAACACGTTCCAAAACACTACTGTAAACTTCAACTGTGTTAAATATACGTACTTGATTATATACTTAAATCGAGTGTTAAACGAAATAGCCCTACCATCTTCCACAAATTGATTGCAGAGCGTGGTGATGTGAAAGTGAGATTTAGGGCTATCAAGTACGAAGAATCTTGTGTCCGCAGAGGAGAGCTGAGGAAAAGACGAAGATCCAAGATGGCAGAGAATTGGAACCTCGCGAACATAGAACCGCTAGAGGATACGAACTATTTCTTGTGGAGCGAGAAGATCGAAGGAATACTAAGAGCGAAAAAACTCTGGAAAAAGGCAATTGGCGTGAAACCGCCGGAGAAGCCCGAGGAAGGTGTATAAGATTACGCGGCCAAATTCAAGCTTTGGAATGATTGGGACGACGACAATTA
>NW_012088338.1:0-367 GCF_000956235.1 Wasmannia auropunctata | reverse complement strand
CTTCCGATCTTGGAAAAATTAAATTAACAAGAGTAGAATTAACAATTATTTTAGAGAAACATAAACAGTTATTGTAATGTCAGAATGTAATTTTTTTAACTAGTTTTATTTAAAATAACTGTAAACAACAAAACAATTGGAATATAGATTATAAAATAAATATAATGTATTATTTGTAAATTAAGTTAATATAAAATAGCAATAAGTACTTTTTCTATAATTTTAACTATATTAATTAACTTTTTATTTAATTACTACGTAACATGTTAATGGACAGTTATAATAAATAAGCAATAATAAATACTTAATATGTACAATTATATTTATCACATTTGTTTATTGATTTATTTTTTTATTGTCCAGAAGA
>NW_012088337.1:0-584 GCF_000956235.1 Wasmannia auropunctata | reverse complement strand
TAATGTAATTTCATGCGATTGAGAAAGACCAAGCAAGGTCGAAACGTATCGTTGCGCCTACTACATGTAATAAATTATCAAGTTTAACACCTTTACTTTGCTCGAATTATTGGCCGCTTGTTCCATCTTTCATTAATTAACAGCAGAATTTAAATATAATTATTTATTTAAGTTATTATCTGTATTTATCTAATTTATTATTGTCTAATTTAAGTAATTTTTAACATATGCAATCGGATGCGATGCAATGTACTTTATTTACACTACACGCATAATTCATACAAATATATAGAACGGAGAATTATATTATATAATTAATTTATGTTTGTGGCGACTCAAAGCGCCACACACATACAAGGCGCCGCCGGTAGGCAGCGGGAGCCCACGGCTGCGCGCACGCGCCGTACACCTGTCACGCGCCACCGGCGGGCGGCACAGGCGCCCGAGTACCGCGCCGCGCTAACTACTCGCGGAGCACCACCAGAGGGCCCGCGGGTCGTACAGTTACGCGTAAGTGAAAAATGGTTAGGAGGGCCATATAGGCCCCGGGACGCGGTCAACGACCGCACTTGTCTCGCTCTATA
>NW_012088336.1:0-472 GCF_000956235.1 Wasmannia auropunctata | reverse complement strand
GTGTGCTCTTCCGATCTTTATTTGGTGAAATTTGTATTCATTTATATTTTGAACAACTGCAATTAAAGGTAAATTTTATTTTAAACATTATTTTCTTTTTTTTATACACTTGATTCCTGATCTTATTAATTTCTATATAACTCCTTGATTTTGAGGATCAGGTTTCAACTCTACATTGTTAATTATTTTGACCCAAATTATTATTATAAATTCGTTTACGGCACTCTTCAATTACATGTCCCTGTTTCTTACAATATCTGCACGTTATTAAATTCGATTGATTTTGATTATTAGAGGTTGATGGTTTATTATTATTATTAGTATTCTTAGCTCGTGAAGTTCCCGGATTATTTTGATTTTTATTTCCATTTACCCCTTTATTAATTTGCCAGCATCGATCAGCGGTATGACCTTTCTTTTGACAATACTGACATGTTATGATTTCGGGCTCGACTCGACGGGTTGAGGCTCG
>NW_012088335.1:0-586 GCF_000956235.1 Wasmannia auropunctata | reverse complement strand
TAAGTGACTGGAGTTCAGACGTGTGCTCTTCCGATCTGTTGCAGTTCAAAGTATTTCCGTTTAAATAAAAATAGAAATAAAGAGGGAACAGGAAGAAGTGAAGAGAGACATAGAAATAACATTTATAATACAAAGTATAAGTGGATTTTTTAATAATACATTTTAATGACTTAAATACATATACCTGAAAGAGGAGTAAGATGACGAATTGCTAATTTTTTAAATGGACTTAAAATAATTTTTAATGTTATATGGAATTTTTAATGTTATAATTTTTAGTGTTATACGGAACATTCCTTAGATATAATGCAATATAAAATAATTGAAATTTAAACGTCTTTTTAGATAACATATTTTGATTTTATGTATATTTAATTTTATATAAAATGTTAAATAATTATTTTTGTGTTAACTATTTTTATCTGTTAATCTCTTTCTTTCATTGCGTTAAAACTTTCTTATACTAAACTTTCTTAAACCTTCTAATAATTTTCTAATACAAGATGTAAAAAATTTATTACAATTGTCTAAACCATTTTATTCCATTATATAAAGAATATGAAAAATGTTTCCTTGAAAAGTATGG
>NW_012088334.1:0-845 GCF_000956235.1 Wasmannia auropunctata | reverse complement strand
TCATTTTTATTACATACTCTTCTTGCTTTTCAATGCACTTGGTCCAGCTGTCCACAAGCTTCTGTATTCCTTCCAGGAAGAAGGTTTTTGGTTGATCGCGCAGCCATTTATGCACCGCTTCCTGTACCCCGATTCTGAAACTTTTAACGACAATTTGGTATCATTAAATTGTCGTTGCGCAACTTTTTTACCATACAAAATATCTGCGACAATATAACGATACCAACACTATCCTTATCACTTCATTATCGATACCCAGGAAACGGTGCTGCGCGACCAACCAAAAACCTTCTTCCTGGAAGGAATACAGAAGCTTGTGGACCGCTGGACCAAGTGCATTGAAAAGCAAGAAGAGTGTGTATAAAAATGATGTACATGTTGAACCCCTACTTTTATGGAAAAAAATTGTGGAAACAGAAGTGCATATAATTTTTGACTCACCCTTGTAATCATATAACATATGTTGCAACATCACGTTGCAGTTATTGTGCACATATATGTATATCATGTCTTAAAAAAGCGCATATTATATCAACTTGAGTTATTGAAAATGTTCACGTTAAATGTTGCCTCTTTTTGCGATGCTTATTGATGATTTTCTCACTACGCATACTTCCAGAACGACTGTCATCGTATGTATATTTAGACAGTTCTATAAAGTATCAAAGGGTAAAAATGTAATACAATATAGTGTAATTACACTTAAATCGTTGTTATAATACAAAGTAAATAGTATAATATACTGTAATTACACTTTAATTGTTGTTAAAAAGTAAATTGTAGTAAAAAGGTAAATAGCGCGAAACACGCGTCTGTTATATGTCTAGTGTAATATTCAGAAATTA
>NW_012088333.1:0-745 GCF_000956235.1 Wasmannia auropunctata | reverse complement strand
GCCTAAGTGACTGGAGTTCAGACGTGTGCTCTTCCGATCTATCGATAATTTCTAAAAATTCAAGATAGAGCAACTTTGTCAAAAATTATCATAACATAACGATCGAAAAAGCATTTCACAGCTTAAAGTCTCTACTTTTGAAATCCATAATTCATTAAATGACTTACTGATTCTTTACAAAGCTGCACGGATGCAAATGGAGGTGTGACAAATCGCAAAATTTTTCCCCAAATTTTGGAACTTTGCAAAAAACTTTGCAAAGTTTCACGGATTTCACTAATTTTTGCTAAGTTTTTATTTTATTAATAATAAAATGATTTTATGTGATCGTGTTATACATTAAAAATAATACGACATAGATTTTTTTTAAATTTAATACAACAGATTTTTTTCGAGATATAATATTTACAAAATAATTTTAGTGATTGTGTTATACATTGAAGATAATACCAATTTGGTTTTTTAGATCAATTATAATAAAATACAGCGTTTACGAAACCATTTTATCCTTATTGTTTAACTATTAAGATAAAAACTACATCAAGACAAAACTACTTTAAAAAAATTTTAAGTCATGATTATTGCTACATTCCTAAAAATCTATTATTCACTCAAATACAAAATATTTATTTTATTTTGTCTTTTTTACTTTATTACATTTTAATATTTGTTTCTTATTTATTTTATTACATTTTATTTTTGTTTCATTGCATTTTATTTTTTATTTTATTTGTTTTATTTTTTA
>NW_012088332.1:0-633 GCF_000956235.1 Wasmannia auropunctata | reverse complement strand
CGTGTGCTCTTCCGATCTTTGACATTGTTTTGATTGAAAAATTTCACTTTTAATTTACATTTAAAATAATTCATTGAACATAATTGCTATTAACAATCTTATTATTTTACATGTTCTATCTGATATAAAACTAATCAAATACCTTTTAACACAGTTTAATATCGTATATTTTTATTAAAATTTAAAATGGTTAATTTAATGAGGAATTTCAAAATAAATACGAAATATGTGCCATAACTGTTTTTATTCATTTTTATCACTACGCTTGCACTGTGACACACAACTTGTTGGGTGGTATTTATCATATAATTATCATAGAAACAATTGGGATTGGTCGACTTTCTTACCCTTACGTCTTACGGTCTTACGGGATTTTATTTGTGAAGGCCTTTAGGTGGTATACAAATATACAAATAGGGTCGGAACAGTGAATACCACCTTAACGTTGATAAAATTACGGACCAAATAAAATTACGATGAATAAAATATTTCTTGTATTAAATAATTCTGTTAAAAGCGGCATTTGATTAGTTTTATATCGGATAGAACATGTAAAATAATAAGATTGTTAATAGCAATTATGTTCAATGAATTATTTTAAATGCAAATTAAAAGTGAAATTTTTCAATCAAA
>NW_012088331.1:0-626 GCF_000956235.1 Wasmannia auropunctata | reverse complement strand
TTCGTTGGAAAATCGCAATCATGTAATCCCATCCTCAGATGACAATTAAACGGATCGTATCGGAGGAAAAACATATTACATCTTGAGTCAATGTATAAAAACCGCGATGTCTGGCGGAACGTTAGTCAGCTGAGTGACAAGCACAAAGTGGCCCTTTAAAATATTTATTAATTCTTTGCTTTACTAAATAAATGAGTCTAGAATACACTAAAAATAATAGATACCGAAAAGATTAGACAGACCCCTACGCAAGGTAGAAAGTATATTAAATTAAATATTTATTAAATCTTCGTCTTACTAAATAAATAGGAGCATTAAAGCACATATTTTCTGTTTCTACAATAGATATTAGCTATGTGATAGGCGGGGGGAGGGGCTCCGCCCTGCACCCCCCTCCCCGCCAGCGCCCATACTACCTACTAGGGGAGGCTTCGCCCCCCAACCCCCCATTGGGATATTTCTTTTGTTACTTTTTTGTTAATAACTTTTTAGCGAATAATCCACTAAATCTCATAAACATGACACACGATTAAATGAGCATATAACTTATTATGTTAATAACTTTTTAATAAACAATGAGCGACGGTAAACGTCAATGGCCTTGAACTTCTTAAGGGTCAAGGTCA
>NW_012088330.1:0-330 GCF_000956235.1 Wasmannia auropunctata | reverse complement strand
TGTGTATAAGAGACAGTATGGATATATATGGATATATTTTGCATATAATTATATATAATTATATATTCTATATATATTCTTATATGACAAATTTTTTTTCGGGTAAATATAATTCAGGTAGAACATACCAATAAATTTTGTTGTCCACATGCTATAAAATTATTTTATTGTATGTGTACCATTGTACAGTACATATATATGAGCTATGTGTAACTGTATTTCGATTAATTTGCATAAATAAGCAAGACCCCCCCCTCCCAACAACTAATTCTAAATAGACAGATTATACGTATAAGCATAGTATATTATAAATTTCTGATGCCAGAAAAG
>NW_012088329.1:0-302 GCF_000956235.1 Wasmannia auropunctata | reverse complement strand
TTCGATTTATACGCCACGAACGCGCAATTTGAGTCATCGGTCACATTGGTTTTCCTCCTGCAATTTCTATTTTGTTCTTTCTTTCTGCACTCGTACACAAAATGTCCTTTCTTTTTACAATAATAGCACTGCACTGCCTCGTTTCTTCTATATTGTTCTTTGTTTTTGTCAACGCTTGAGTCATTTTTACGCACCACTTTTGATTTTCCTCCTCGCGTTGTAACGGCTAGCGCTCCTGTAGTCGAGTCATCTTCTGCAGTGAACTTGAGTTCTTCCTTGATGAGTCTTTCACACAAGTTGTC
>NW_012088328.1:0-392 GCF_000956235.1 Wasmannia auropunctata | reverse complement strand
GGAGTTCAGACGTGTGCTCTTCCGATCTCTTTTACATTTTTCAGCAAAATCATTCTTTCCTTATGTCACTTTCTTAGCTACTCCTGTTAAAATACGCTTTTATTTTAGCTAATAAAATTGTATCTCGCAACAAATATATTTATCTTTAAAAAATAAAAAGTATTTTGACGGGATATGTGGGAGGTGGAATAGAATTGAATATTACAGGGTTTTTCCACGTTTAGGCAAGAAACACAAGAGATAATATATTCAAGAGCGAGCGTTACATGGGTTAGTCAGTAAGTAGAGAGTGTTCAGAAAACGATTAAAAGATTATCCAATAGCAGACAGCGCCCAATCATGAGAATGAAGAACTGCCTTAAGCGCCATCTATCCCAACACCTTCTCGCATT
>NW_012088327.1:0-300 GCF_000956235.1 Wasmannia auropunctata | reverse complement strand
GACGACGCTGAAGCCAATTTACTAAACGTCGTTTTGTCAAATCGGCGTTGCGGGGATCTACCATTCGATTGAACCTGGAGCAAATAACTAAAATTTTTTAAAAACTATATAATATGCACTACAGAAGTACATACGGATATATCGATATGTTAAATACTTTTTTTTTATTTAACATTTCTTGACAAAATTTTTTGGCCGAAAATGACTTTTTTTTTCAAATGCTCGCAATTTTTATAAAAATCTATATTTTAAAATATCCGTATGTACTTCTGTAGTACATATTATATCTGTCTCTTATAC
>NW_012088326.1:0-414 GCF_000956235.1 Wasmannia auropunctata | reverse complement strand
CTCATTGTTTCACCGAATGGGCAACTAGTCCCGTAGGGAGTGGACGTACTCATGTACGTACACAAAAATTTCCCCGCTCGCTCCCCTCGGAGCTCCCGGATTAGAATCCGCTTATCTCCGGAGAGAACTCGTTCTGAATGCGTTAAAGACTCAATAATTAGTCTCGCTAGACGATCAAAGGTTAATGATGATGATGCAATGTTGTCTAACGTTTAGACGGACGCGCTCGATACTGCAGATGATTCATGAATTGCATAACTACATAATTTTGTTGACATACTGTCTGACAATGAGTTGAGATGTGCAACGTTTTGCATATTTTATTAGTGATCCAATTGCGCGACGTACTCATGTACGTACACAAATATGGGATGCAGTTTCAAAGCGAAATGATGAGTCGTTATTTCCATATTT
>NW_012088325.1:0-379 GCF_000956235.1 Wasmannia auropunctata | reverse complement strand
AAAACGCGTTTAAAGTTTTACTTTGCGATATTTCGTGTGTTTAGTAGACAAAATCAAATTTATCTTTACTCTGCAATGTCTGCGCCATACATAGCAATGTCCTTCTACGTTGAAGTTTACCTCATCTTCTTCTTTTCTGCTCGTTTTGGATAATTTTCGAGCGTCTTTAGCGTGAGATGACATTGCGCGCTCAGCAGCCTTCACGCGTCGGGCGTCCGCTTCGATGCAGAAAGTATACAAATTATGGCCAATAGTCAGGTTTAAAACTTGCATAATCTCCATAATACTCGTAAATCCATCATTGAATTTGCAAACAGCAATATCTGTCGCTATATCAAGAATTGTTTTACCGCTTGAAAAAGATCGGAAGAGCACACGT
>NW_012088324.1:0-681 GCF_000956235.1 Wasmannia auropunctata | reverse complement strand
TTTATGACTTACTGGTTCGAAAAAGCTGGTAACTGCCTGGGTTTGGAATTCAGTGAAGGCCGCTTGGCTACTCAGGTCGTCCGCTCAAGGATCAATCGGCTGGATCAGGCGGTCAGAATGGTCACTTTAACTTAACCGCGCACTGACTTTAACAAGCTGGCTGATTTCTGACCAGTGTCAGAGCGATTGAATAGACTCAGATTTTGAATGTATCGAGTTCGAGAATATCCCGGCTTATATACAGAAACTCATGGGATGTGGGAGGTGGCAATTTGAGGAAAAAAATGAATTTGGTTGGGAGATTCAATTTGGGATTACTCCGCCCGTTTTACAATTATCAATTCTCAAAGCTACTCATTGGTGAACCACCTCAGATGCGTTGCCGAATTTTTAGGTTTCCCACCTTGTTATTGGTGGGTCCCTAATATGATTCTTATTTGGTAGATTTTCTATAGGTGGTCGTATCTATCGGGCCAATTCGTTTGATCCGACCACGGCAAAAATCAATGTTTATTCCGAACGTGAGATCTTGAATTTTTCTGTTGGGCTATCTTATCATTTGATAGAATTTTATGACTCGATATGTGTGGGCTGTTTATTATTTTATTCTATGGAATTTTCGATTTTGTCATGAATCCAGCCCAAACATACTTGTTGACAGTTTATCTGTTAGTCCTTTTT
>NW_012088323.1:0-304 GCF_000956235.1 Wasmannia auropunctata | reverse complement strand
TGTGCTCTTCCGATCTAATTGGCGAGCATTTGAAAAAAAAAGTTCATTTTACTACCAAAAAACGGGCACTTATTTGTACCTAAAAAATCGAAATATTAACTTATCAAAAATCGGCTACGTATTTCTATGTGGAATGTTGTTTTAAAGATGTGATATTAATTTGGAGTGAAAAAATAGAAAATTGTTTGAGTTATGCTGCGTGCCGATTTGAAAAAACGTGTTTCGAGAAAAACGCGTTTAAAGTTTTGACTCGTGTTTCGAACATGATAAAATAAAAATTTGATCATTGAAAATTTTTTACCTT
>NW_012088322.1:0-304 GCF_000956235.1 Wasmannia auropunctata | reverse complement strand
TTGTCCCGTATGCGTTCATAAACCATTCATCCAATTGCGATGAAACTTTGGTGAGTTGTTGTACACATGCCCGTCAAGGTTTCAATGATTCGTTCGAGTCGCTACAATCGCTACAAGTATGTGGACTAAAAGCCGTAGCTGGATAAGGAGGGGCGATCTGCTCCCGCCGATCATGATCATTTTTTTACAGTTTAGTTGCTATCAGTTACAATTTTACCAAACATTAGCCCTTAATATTCAACCGTTGGGGTTGGGTTGAGAAATAAAAATCAAAATTTCAAAAAAAATTTATATCTGTTCTTAT
>NW_012088321.1:0-1106 GCF_000956235.1 Wasmannia auropunctata | reverse complement strand
TGACGAGTTCGAGGATTCAAGTTGCGGACGGCTCTTACCTGGGTTGCGCAGCAAAGTGATCGATCTCAAAACGCAAGAGACACTGGAGGCTGGCCAGGTGGGCGAGATCTGCTTTCTCGGGGAGCAAGTGATGCTGGGTTACTGGGACAATCCCGAAGCGACTAGACAGTCTATCGATCAGGACGGATGGCTCCTCACCGGCGACATCGGCTACTTTGACAACAAAGAGAGGCTCCACGTGGTCGATCGCGCCAAGGAGCTGATCAAGTACAAAGGCTATCAAGTCTCGCCGTCGGAGATAGAAACCGTTTTACTGTCGCATCCCAAAGTAAAAGACGCCGCAGTCGCTGCCAAACCCGATGAACACAGCGGCGAGATCCCCGTGGCTTTTGTAGTGGAGCAACCTGGCGCCACGATTACCGCCCAAGACTTGCTGGAGTTGGTCAAACGTGAGTTGTCACTCAGCCTGATCATTCTTGTCATTTGTCGCAGATTTATTAAAACGTTCTTCAATTAGAATATTATTCATTATTTTGCTTTCTGTGAAAAAATTTCTAGTAATGTGCGCACTATTTTGTTCCCTTCGTATGTCATACTTTGATTTTTTCATCACAATAAAAAATTTTAATTTTAAATTTTCTCTACATTTTAAAATAATAAGTTTAAAAAAGTATTTCAAGGCGGATTTAAAAAATCTTAGAGATATATGTATATATAGATTAAAACATATAGATCTATGATAAAAAATTTAATGAATTGTTTACAACAATATAATGAAAGTTATTTGGTACGAATGCGTTATCGTATTCAAATTTAAATAAATAAGTAAAATATGATGCCATAAATGATATGGTAGCAGCATTCATAACATTAGGGTACAGTGGGGTAATTTGGATAATAGTAAGCATTTGCAAGAAATTCAGAAAAATAAGAGATTTCAAGATACATTTCATTATATCAGACATTGATGTAATAAAATGTATCTTAAAATCTCTTATTTTTCTGAAATTCTTGCAAATACTTACTATTATCCAAATTACTCCACTATTCAAATTATCTCGCTGTACCCTACATCACATTATTAATAGTATTATTAGTTATTAATG
>NW_012088320.1:0-626 GCF_000956235.1 Wasmannia auropunctata | reverse complement strand
AAAATATATATGTATATATATACTACTAGTAATGTACGTCTTATTTTTATTAATATTATAATCTATAACATAAATATATTGTATAACAATTCCTATACTACGTGATAATTATTACATTAAATAATAAGTTTTGAAAAGTTAAGTATTTGTTTTAACTAAAGATTAATAAAAAAGAACTGCTTAAAATAAAGAATATAATTGAAGATATATCAATAATAATAAATACATTTCATGAATTTTTATTTTTTTTAGCGTTTCTTTTGAATATTATATAAAATGCATATGTACTTATAAAAAATATATATTATACATATCATACTTGTGTTAAGAATATAAATTATGTTATTTTTATTAAACTTATATAAACTGAATATCTTGTGTTTTATGTAACTATATTAATACATTTAATTATCTATATTTTGTGACGGGACATTTTTTGATCGTCCGTCACAAGGGTCGCAACGCCCGGCCGAGGAAGCGCGGTTTCGGATCCTGCGTCCTCCCCGATTTAGGGAGGCGAGCGTATCCGCGCGCATTGCGTTTTTGATATCATTACCGCGCGCGTTATGTGACTTTTTCTCTCCTCGTGAGCGTAACCGTAGGTACGGATCGGCGACAAAGGTGAA
>NW_012088319.1:0-391 GCF_000956235.1 Wasmannia auropunctata | reverse complement strand
ACACTAAATATATTGCCATTGCACAACTGGAGCACAATTTTTGAAACCTATAAAGACGTTCTCGACTCAACGGAGTCCGTTTTGAAACTGAGCTACACACGTTTAAACTTGTTTCTAAGCACAAGAGAAGGGATGGGGAGTCATAACAGTTGCACACACTATTGTTTAAAGATGCGGGAAGCTAGACTGAAAGATCGAGAAGCGGTTTAGGCACCCTTTTTTTACATTTCACATAGAAAATTTCTGCGTGGGTACTCGGGTACCCCGGTTATTGAAATCGTGTAGTTAACTTTGACGACCAAAAAATTAATATTTTTTTATGTACAAGTTTTTAAACAACCAGCAAAATTTACGTGAAATTGTCTAAATAATAGATCGGAAGAGCACACGT
>NW_012088318.1:12440-13606 GCF_000956235.1 Wasmannia auropunctata | reverse complement strand
TATTTAATTATTCTGCTTAAAATTTCCGATTAAAACTAATTGACAACCCTGCGTTAAAACTTCGATTAAAACCGATTTTCAAAATTGGAATCAGCTTTAATCGAATTAAAATTTTGCCATTCGATTTTATTATGTAGAGGAAATTTCTGAAAATCTCTAAACAATTCTCTGAAAAACTATGAATATCTATGAAAATCTATGAACTGTAACCATGAAAATTTTTGAAAATCACTGAAATACTCTAATAGTCTCTGAAATTTTACTGAAAAATTCTCTGAAAAACTCTGAAACGTGTCCAAAATTTTAGACTTTTTCAGGAAAATTTTCAGACTTTCAAAGAAATTTTCAGAAAAATTCAGAAAAATTTTTTTACCAGGAATGTGCAGCGATGCGAGTAGGTTAGTTAGACAAGGACAGACATCAATCTCGGTTGTCCTTGTCTCTCCACCAGCTAACAAATACGGAGCTCGAGCTGTGAGTTTGTTTATCTCACGGACACACTCCCCTCTCTCCTGTCCCGTTTTTTTGTCACGCTGCGTTACCGAAATTCAGAAAGAAGATTTCGGGCGATTTTTGGCAGCGAGATGGAAAATAGTTAAAAGGAATTTTTTAAATATAAATTTTATATTCTGTCGGGACACGCGTGCATGATTTATGCATAACAAATATGCGCGTTTTCAAATATATTGTACAATAAATAATAATAAATAAATGATAATAATTAGAATAATAGAAATATTTGATTTTTTTAATTTTTTTAATTTACAAGCAATTTTATTTAAAATTTAGCTATTTTAGTTTAATAAATTGCAAGTATCATATCAGTAAGTTTTGAACTTTTACTCTGTGAAAGTTCTTTCGACTCGGTGATAGCGTGTCTGCCTAGTAATCGCGAGATCGCTGCGTGCCGGTTCGCGTTTTGACGAATAATTTTTTTTAAATTAAAAATTTGAATTCTTACAAAAAAAGTAATAATCAATCACGCGGATTTATACACTTTGTCTATTTACTTTCTCTAAAAAAAACTTATACATACATTTTTCTTTTTTTATCATACTCGCTGTCTTGAAAATTAATTTTCTGAATTACTGTGTATTAAAAATAAAATTTCTACATTTAGAAAAGATAGAATATTATGAATAATTGCCTTAGGTCAAATTATTCAT
>NW_012088318.1:0-638 GCF_000956235.1 Wasmannia auropunctata | reverse complement strand
TGAAATCAATATCAAAAAAGATATCGCGATTTTTCGTTTTACGAATCGAAAATTTTTTGAAAAAAATTTCTTTTTTACAGTTCCGGCAGTTCTGTCGACAGTTCTGAATAGCACCCCAAGAGTTCTTACAATAGTCCTTATCACTCGAAGCCGTGAAATTAATATCAAAAAAGATATCGCGATTTTTCGTTCCACGGATCGAAAAATTTCTAAGTCCCGAAGGCGAAAAATTTTTAACAGTTCCGGCAGTTCTGTCGACAGATCTGGGTAGCACCCCAAGAGTTCTAACAATAGTTCTTATCACTCGTAGCCGTGAAATGAATATGAAAAAAGATATTGCAATTTTTCGTTTCACGAATCGAGAAATTTTTGAAAAAAAATTTTTTTTAACAGTTCCGGCAGTTCTGTCGACAGTTCTGGGTAGCACCTCAAGAGTTCTAACAATAGTTCTTATCACTCGAAGCCGTGAAATTAATATCAAAAAAGATATCGCGATTTTTCGTTTCACGAATTGAAAAATTTGTGAAAAAATTTTTTTTTAACAGTTCCGGCAGTTCTGTCGACAGTTCTGGGTAGCACCCCAAGAGTTCTAACAATAGTTCTTATCACTCGAAGCCGTGAAATAATATCAAAAAAGA
>NW_012088317.1:0-505 GCF_000956235.1 Wasmannia auropunctata | reverse complement strand
TCAGACGTGTGCTCTTCCGATCTTTTTTCTGCAATTTTTTGTAATATATTTTTATTTTTTTTAGAATTTTGTAGAATTATGTAGAATTATGTAGAATTTGTCTGTCTGAGAATGCAATAAAAAACTACAAAAATTGACAAAAGTGTTCCAATTCTAGCATTTTTATGTAGATTTTTGTAGTATTTTTAAAAATCGTGTAAAATTTCATAGATTTTCTCAGTTATTTTCTGTAATTTTTCATAGAATATTTTAATTTTTTTTTAAAATTTGTAGAAATTTTTCCGCCAGGGGCGCTAAACGAGATGAAATAGATTGAAAAAAAAATTCATTTCGACGTTCACGAATGCGTACTTCTGAAAATCTGAATCCGTTTCAATGCCCAATGCCTTTGTATTCATTTATAGGAATTGCATAAGCACATTTTCATACCATTCAATCCAAAAAAATTCAATTTTAAAAAGTAAATTGTGAATAATGGTTAATTCAAAATTCTAGATAGAAAATG
>NW_012088316.1:0-530 GCF_000956235.1 Wasmannia auropunctata | reverse complement strand
TTCAGACGTGTGCTCTTCCGATCTTATTTATTTGTCATTAATTTTACGTTTAAGAAAATGATTTCAGTATACATTTTTTAAACGTTTATTTAATATTTTCTAAATATTTAATTGTCATTAATTTTACATTTAAAAAAATGAAAATTTTAGTATATATTTTTGAAACGTTTAAAAAACTCAAATTTTAGTATACATTTTTTAAAATAAACGTTTTTCAAACATTAAAATAAACGTTTTTCAAACGTTAAAAAAATATTTCTTTAAACGTTAAAATAAACGTTTTTTTAATGTAAATCAAAAATCAATAGTCCTACTATTCTTGAGCATAGTGACCTTTTCTCGTATTTCTGCGATGTGCGCTATTTATACTTTTACGCAGATATACGGGACCTACATTTTTAACGCCGGTTCTGAACGGCCATTTTTTTTTTTAAGAAAAGGTTCTCTTGGCAAAGATACTCTCAGTGGTTTGCCATTGCCTTCCGAGAGTCGGCGATCGTTTCTGAATTGATTAAAATCAATTTCAGAGT
>NW_012088315.1:0-360 GCF_000956235.1 Wasmannia auropunctata | reverse complement strand
ATCTTCGCTGTCCGTTAAAATAATGATCTCATCGTCGACGTTTAGCAGGCCAATATTTTCGATGTTTAGCTCATCATATTCATTATCGACATATTCCTGCTTAATCTCCGTATTATTTTCATATTTGATATCAAACAATTGGAAACATGGAAATACTCCTTACTCATCGTCACTCAAATCAACAACATCAATAATCGAAAATCGCGTTTTCGATTCATGTTTTGTTTTCTTTAATTTAATCGATGATTTATTCCTAGCTGTGTCATGCTTGTCAGCAATTTCCATTTATTATTATACATACATGCTTATTGCAACATTTCCAATCATATAATTCACCAGCAAGAGTTACATGTTCTGTCT
>NW_012088314.1:0-414 GCF_000956235.1 Wasmannia auropunctata | reverse complement strand
TACTGGTAATCATATTTGTAAGGACTAAGTTTGTTTATTTGTATAGATTAATGTTTGCTCCCAATATGAGATTTTGAACTCAACTCGAGGCTTATCAATTTAAAATAAAATAATTATTTTTCTGCTGAAGGGTTATCTCGTCCCTTAATAAAGTTTCACGACTCAACATGTGTGGGCTGTTTTTATTACTTTTATCTATGAAATTTGAAATTCCGTGCTTCAAAATCAAATTTTATCGATGTATTTTATCATGTGTATATGGCAGTATGTAAATTGTGATCCTTATTGCTTTGTCGCGAGTCCAGTCCAAACATGCCTAGGCAGTTTATCTGTTAGTTTTTGAAAATAGAATTCGTGAACAGGTTAATTTCGATATTGGATTTTTCCGACGTAATAACTTCGTATAGCATACAA
>NW_012088313.1:0-476 GCF_000956235.1 Wasmannia auropunctata | reverse complement strand
TTATTTCTGTTAATGTCTTTCCGATGTTCATTAATTCTGGTTAACAATTTCCTACCTGTTTGTCCTACATAACTTGCATCGCAATTCGAACATTCTATCTTGTAGACAACGTTTCTCTTGAGTTCTTTAGGTAAGGGATCTTTCTGCGCTTTGACAATTCCATTAAGCTTATTGATACTGTTAAATGCCATTTTTGCATTAATGTCTTTTGCAATGTCTTTAAATCTCTCCGAAACATTGTGTATGTAAGGAATGGTAAACCAACCCTTACGGAAAAAACGCTCAAAATTTGAGAGTTTACACTCAAATTTAAGTGTTAACACCCAATTTTTATGAGTTTACTCTCAAATTTAGGTGTATATATTCAAATTATGAGTGTTACACTGCAAGTTCAGTGTTTACGCTTTAATAGTGAGTATGTACACTCAAGATTGAGAGTTTGTTCTTAAAATTGAAAGTATGCATTAAAAGATTGA
>NW_012088312.1:0-322 GCF_000956235.1 Wasmannia auropunctata | reverse complement strand
CAGGCCTTGCTGCCAGCCCGGTGGGCGGCGGGTTTCCCCGCAGCCCGACAGACCGGGCAGTCCGGCTTATCCTCCCCGCAGCCGCTCGCCAGGTGACCGGGCTTGCCGCACTTGTAGCAGCAGCCACTTCGGTCTACCTGGCTGCTGCACGCGGCCCTCACGTGCCCGGTTTGGTGGCACCTAAAGCACTGGAGGGGCCGCGCTGGGAGGACCTCCACCCGGCATTTAGCCCATCCCACCTTCACTCTACCGATCCTGGCCACCGCCCGGGCTGTCTTAAGAGGACAGCGCACCCAGGCGGTACGTAATAACTTCGTATAGC
>NW_012088311.1:0-397 GCF_000956235.1 Wasmannia auropunctata | reverse complement strand
AAGTTCGTTTCTTGTTGATTTTTTTTAATTTGACATTTTGATAATTCTATTTAAAATATAATAAATTAATTAAATTGTAATAAAAAAAAATTATAGTTACAAGAAGGAGTAGATGACTTTTAAGTAGAAATTATTCGATACAGTTCTCAGAATAATAATAATCATTATTAAATAAAAAATCTAATGTCTTAACACATATTGCATTAAAAATTATACAGGGTATCCTTTGATAGGTGTATCACCGTTCATGGGTAGGTAGAACGGACTAAATTGAATCGAAAAGTCCTCTATCATTGTGCAAAATTCGCAATCGTTAACGAGATATTAATTTTTGAAGATTAGCGAATATAAATATGTATTCGTCCGGCCCACCGCTGAATGCAAGTACGTGGCAAGA
>NW_012088310.1:0-510 GCF_000956235.1 Wasmannia auropunctata | reverse complement strand
TATACAATTATTTCTTACTGATTTAATTAAAGTGAAGTGAAATGAAGCACGAGTGGTACTCTGCTTGTATTTAAAACGAAATAGATATATATTTGAATTTGAAAACAAAAAATAAATTTTTATGCAATCGAGCATGACAAAGAATAGGTCTATTTTTTATCGTATTGGTTAAATACAAATAAGTTTTCTGCTGCTTTAACTACGTTTTCGTTCCGAAATTCAGTACTGACAGTAAAATATTTAAATTTCGGAACGATAAAAATCAGTCATTTCAGTAACAGCAGCGCCAGTACTTTCAGCTAATTTCGGAACGTACCCTTAGCTGGGACTAGAGTCCTAGATTATCAGAGAAGCGCGACCGGCTTATGGCAGTATCGCAAAAGTACTAGAAAATATTAAAAATGGCGTCGAATGACCAATCATAAGTTTGATTTATTCGGCAGCCATTTATAATAGCGATAAATCAATCTTATGATTGGCCATTTGCGTGTCCAATCAGGACTCGTAACA
>NW_012088309.1:0-325 GCF_000956235.1 Wasmannia auropunctata | reverse complement strand
CTTTCAAGTCAGCAAACATCGCATACATCTTCTCCTCCTTTCTCTGCACTAAATGGTTCAACACATAAATATTATCCATCGTAGATCTTCCCCTCCTAAAACCCGCTTGGCTCTCCGGAATGATGTTCCTTTCCTCTGCTTCCAATTCTAACCTGTTCCTCAGTACCTCTGCATATATTTTGTAGGCCGTACACAACAGAGAAATCCCTCTGTAATTACCAGTCCTATTATGATCTCCTTTCTTATGCAGAGATACCACAATGCTTTTCTTCCAGTCCGACGGTATTGTTCTCTCCTCCCATATCTGTTTCAGTAGATCCACCAA
>NW_012088308.1:0-462 GCF_000956235.1 Wasmannia auropunctata | reverse complement strand
GCTGGAGTTCAGACGTGTGCTCTTCCGATCTTTTATTTAACGTTAATTTTACATTTGAAATAATGATTTGTGTATACATTTTTTAAATGTTTATTTAACATTTTTTAAATATTTATTTAACGTTAATTTTACATTTGAAATAATGATTTGAGTATATATTTTTAAACGTTTATTTAACATTTTTTAAATATTTATTTAACGTTAATTTTATATTTAAAATAATGATTTGAGTATACATTTTTTAAACGTTTATTTAACATTTTTTAAATATTTATTTAACGTTAATTTTACATTTGAAATAATGATTTGAGTATAGATTTTTTAAACGTTTATTTAACATTTTTAAAATATTTATTTAATGTTAATTTTACATTTGAAATAATGATTTAAGTATACATTTTTAAACGTTTATTTAATATTTTTTAAATATTTATTTAACGTGAATTTTACTTTTGAAATAAA
>NW_012088307.1:0-348 GCF_000956235.1 Wasmannia auropunctata | reverse complement strand
AAAAAGATCGAAGAGGTAGTGTATGACTTGTGCATCCGCGGTTTGATACCATCCCCCCGGCCTATTGAAGAAACGCCTACCGAAGAGACGCCTACCGAATAGATTTCTACATCCACAATAATTCACATTAATATACCTCCATGTGTACGTCGTGCAAAAGAGAGAGAGAGAGAAAAGAGATATATGGTGTTCATATATAATATAATATAAAAACATATATTCTTTATTTAGATTTTTTATACTTTAGATTATTAGCAATCGATAAATTGCCAATATAATCAGATTACTTCAGATAATAAGTTCTTTTTTTATTTAAGTAAAACAGTTACTTAAAGTTTATTATTTCGA
>NW_012088306.1:13041-13502 GCF_000956235.1 Wasmannia auropunctata | reverse complement strand
CGTGTGCTCTTCCGATCTTTTTACATAAAAATTATTTTATTAAGATTTAATTTTTTTCATTTTGTATTGTAAGTATACATACATGTCACTCGGGTTGTAAATTAATCATTTTATGAGAGTATAATTTGACGCCAATTACTGACAACAAATATTTTATACAAACGATATACACATCACTTAGGTTAAAGAACATAATTTTTATTTAACTTGCCACAATTTACTGATATCAAATCTTATATTTAACTTGACGCCATTTACTGATATCAAATCTTTTATACAAGTAATATATATAGTAATATACATATTGAAGTAAAGTTAGTTAATATTAAAGTGATTACAATGAAGGATACCATTTAGGTTTTATTGCTTAAAAAAATTATATTTAATTTAGACAAAAGTTTTTTTTCAAGGAGCGCGGTTACACTTGACACCCTTATTTTACTTTTTTATTTAAAGTCAAT
>NW_012088306.1:0-356 GCF_000956235.1 Wasmannia auropunctata | reverse complement strand
TGAAATTTTTTTCTATAAAACTAAAAACAGAAAATTTCTACAGTTAATTGATTCAAATTACGATGGAACATTCTGTATATTTATATTTCATTGCGTCTATTTTGTAAGAATTATTTCTTTTTTAATGTTATTAATTAAAATGATTGATAAAGGATCAAGAGACTTAAAACATCTGTATATTTTATCTGTATTTTCTACTTTTAGACAATGAAAGTAATGAAAGTAGCTCAGAATATCTACCATCGTCAGAAGACGAAGATTTATTGGATGATAATAATAATGAATTGGTTGATAAGTTGCTTCAAAAAGAAAAGTCGATATTAAGTATAAATAATATATCGTCAGCATCAAGTTCA
>NW_012088305.1:0-359 GCF_000956235.1 Wasmannia auropunctata | reverse complement strand
CGGGTAATAGCTGCCAATCCAATTTTGGCTTTTCGAAATTATATGAACGCGGTTATAGTCGGAAGTCCACGACTTGTGGCGAGCGGTTTTAATGCGCATTCCTTTCAATACTGTACGCCGGTATTACCTTGGAAATCCAAGACTTAATGAATGCGGGTAATAGCTGCCAATCCAATTTTGGCTTTTCGAAATTATGTGAACGCGGTTATAGTCGGAAGTCCACGACTTGTGGCGAGCGGTTTTAATGCGCATTTCCTTTCAATACTTGTACGCGGTATTACTTGGAAATCCAAGACTTAATGAATGCGGGTAATAGCTGCCAATCCAGTTTTGGCTTTTCAAAATTATGTGAACCCGGT
>NW_012088304.1:0-807 GCF_000956235.1 Wasmannia auropunctata | reverse complement strand
TGTTGTGTTCTATTGCTTAGATATGATCTAAACCATTCTAGTACCATTCCTCTTATTCCGTACTGATCTAATTTATCCAGTAATCTTGTCCTATCTATCGTTTCAAATGCCCGTTTTAAGTCCAGGAATATAACTCCTACCATTTTTCCCTCACTAACTATCAATTTCCAGTCATCAATAACACTTTGTATCGCCGTTTCACACGAATGGTTTTTTCTAAATCCCGATTGATTTTCTGTTATAATGTCATTATTAAGTAAATATTTTTCTATTTGCTCCTTTACTACTAACTCTAAAACTTTCTCATAAATAGGTAATATATTGATTGGTCTATACTCACTTGCTTTTTTGGATTTTTCTATTTTGGGGATCGGTACTATCATAGATGTTTTCCATCCCTCCGGGCATATACCCTTTAATAATGAATCATTTATTACCCTTAATAGTTCATTCTTTATCACATGAAAGCTTATTTTTAATATATCACTAGATATTCCCTTATCTGTTCTCTTCTGCGGCAAGGCCATTACAATTTGTTCTAATTTTTGTGCATCTATCAACTCAAAATTTTCAATTATGCCTCTACTTTCAATAACATAAATAGTTTTAGTACGTCTACTGTCGTTGTTTCCTATGGATTCTACTATGTCATTAATGCTCTGTATATAAAATATATTAAATCTATTCGCTAAGGTACATTCTTCTACGTTCTCTAGTATTTCAAAATCTACCTTATCAATTACTTTTGTACCCGTTGCCTCTCCTGTTATGACTTTTTTAAGGTTTTCCACATTCTTACAGGATCAT
>NW_012088303.1:0-392 GCF_000956235.1 Wasmannia auropunctata | reverse complement strand
TGTATTAATCATGTGCTAAATATATACATTGTTAATTAAATATACATTATGTGTTAAATTTTTTCGTTCCATATCTCTTCGTCGAATTACATCGCGCGCGAAAATCATGGGTGGGATGGAGATACTGCATGAGTGAGAGAGAAAGAAAATTGTAGCTGGGTACAGATAGGCGGATTTGTGCCATATAAATAAAATCATTTTATACATATATACATATTTTTTAATCTTTAAATAAAAACTTTTTAATTTTAATTATCTATTTTCTTCTCCTCCTATTCCTCTTCGCGAGCGATAAGCGTGGGGTGGGGCCCGTGCGCAACGGCGGCGGCGGCTGCGGCGGCGAACGCGGCGGCGAACGCGGCGGCGAACGCGGCGGCGAACGCGGCGGCGAA
>NW_012088302.1:0-469 GCF_000956235.1 Wasmannia auropunctata | reverse complement strand
TTAATAAGTTTAAACATTTTGTTGATTATTTATGTCACAATTGTATCGTGAATAAAGACGCAATAAAGATTTTGCGTAACGTATATGATAAAACGTCGCTTATTGAATGTGAACTCATAGCTTACGCGACAGATCATATTGTGCACGATGCGTTCCATAATTAATAATGTACATCATGTGTTAAATGTATTAATCATGTGCTAAATATATACATTGTCAGTTAAATATACATTATGTGTTAAATGTTTTTGTTCCTTATCTCTTCATCGAATTACATCGCGCGCGAGAATCACGGGTGGGACAGAGATACCGCGGAAGGCAGAGAGAAAGAAAATTGCAACGAGGCCTGCGCTGGAAACCCCTTTCGCGACCCCGCGGCTAGTATCTTCATTAACTATATTCTTCGGTAAAATAACATTTCTTCTCTATTATATTAATAATTATTATTTTCCCTTTACTCTTCCTTATT
>NW_012088301.1:0-398 GCF_000956235.1 Wasmannia auropunctata | reverse complement strand
GTTCCGAGCTCCCCTTCGGCCGCCATTACTGGGGAGTCGACGCGTTTCCCGTCCTTCGGAAATTGCATGGTGGTTGGCATTTCTTTGCAGCTTGTCCGAACCTGCAGTGGTACCAACATGGGCTCGAGGCAGATTTTCTTCGTTGCCCAGAACGTGATCGGGATCGTGGCCTTGGCCGGAATTTGTCCCTGCCGCCTTTTCTTAATTCTTTTAACTTAAGCTCTGCGACTTCGTTCTGTACGGCTGCTATCTGCTCGAGCAGCAAACGGTGTAGGGCGTTTGCGTCGGTAGCAGGAATCACCTCAGAGATTTTTGCGGTCGGGGCTTTGGTTGCCTCCATAATGGTGTCCGCAATCTCTGCCAGCTGGTCGAGAGTGTCGTTGGTTCTCGACACAAGG
>NW_012088300.1:0-326 GCF_000956235.1 Wasmannia auropunctata | reverse complement strand
TATCCCCTGTGTGCCTTGTCGACTCAGTTTGCACAGTCAACTGGGGCCGTTCGGGCAAAAGTACATGGACCTGTTCCTCGGTCAGGACAGAAAGAGAGAGATCGATCACTCGAACGGTATCTATTTCGGCAACGATGGACGTTTGATGCTCGGCGACAAACAATTCGATCTTGAAAAGGACGATGCTATACTCGTGGACAACGTGAGGTACCGCGGCCAGGATTATACGAATTGATCTTCATGAAAAAGCCCGATAGACAATTCATCACCCTTCCCGACAACATGACGTACAAGAGTATAATTACGGCAACGAACCTCTACAACCG
>NW_012088299.1:0-508 GCF_000956235.1 Wasmannia auropunctata | reverse complement strand
TCAGACGTGTGCTCTTCCGATCTCAGTGCCCTCTTCTTGTCATCCCAGTGCGTGACACTGGGATCTAATTTTTTATGCAAAATTATCATATTTATATACTTGCAAATAGATACAATTTGAAATAATTTATACTATGAAGTTACGAAATGAGATCCCAGTGTCTGGGCACTGGGATGACACCCTACTTAACCGTCATACCGCCACGGTATCTCTTAACATAGATCCCGCTAACACGTAGCGGGATGACGGTTGTCGGTAGGCCTAAATTACTTTAGCCATAAATATTTAAGAAATTCACCAAACGAAAAAAAAGGCAAAAGAAGCCCTAGTCATTGTCTATTTTCAGTATTGGCGTTTTTTAAGTCTTAAACGCTGCAATTTAGCTGCTTTTAAACGGCAACTAACCTTAGCTTTAATATTTAAGAAATTTACTAGGCAGAAAAAAAAGGCATAGAAAACCCGTGGTAGCTAGTTATTACACTCTCTATTTTAAAATTTGACGTTGGGT
>NW_012088298.1:0-333 GCF_000956235.1 Wasmannia auropunctata | reverse complement strand
TAATCGACGATTGGCCGACGCGCGATGGGCACGGTGCCGAACGAATACTGCAAAGGTTCGATGAAATCTCTATTAACATTTATTGCTCTTTTTCTTAATTTGAGTCCAATTTAATTGTAGAAAAGTCAATCGCAAATTTAACATCATTTATATCAGTAGAATAAGTATGAACTCTTAAAATACATTTTATGTATTTTAAAACGATTAAATTAATTAATTAAAAATAAAATAAACGAATAAATTAATAAACAAAATCAATATTAATGAAATTGTTTAATTAAGTAATATTAAAAACATCAGTCACAAACATTTTTTATTATTTCACTTTCCTGA
>NW_012088297.1:0-489 GCF_000956235.1 Wasmannia auropunctata | reverse complement strand
AAATAACTCTTATAATTCGTAAGATAATTTCATTATATCATACATCGTTGTATTCATTAAAAAGAACGCTACAACTTTTATCATTTAAAATTGTCATCATACCGTGCAAAAAATTATATATATCTCTCCGCTCTCTAACATAGATAATTTTTCTAAATAAACAGTATGCTTATAATAAAGTTTAGTCAGAGCCGTTTAATTTGATATTATATTTATTAAGACTATCTCTGTTAGTTCACGAGATAAAAAGGAGTGGTTACTTATACTCTGTATATACTGTATTACTATACTGTATTACTGTATATACTGTATTACGCGCACACACACGCACGCACGCACACACATATATTTAATATGTAATTTTTTCATTCCTTGTAGGCTACATCTCAACAATTTCTTACGTTTCTTCAGCGACAAATGTAAAAATATGCTCAAGAATGAAATATTTTTTAAAGGTAAGTTTTATCAATGATAAAAATAATTGTTAAA
>NW_012088296.1:0-352 GCF_000956235.1 Wasmannia auropunctata | reverse complement strand
TCCAAAACGAGCAGAAAAGAAGAAGATGAGGTAAACTTCAACGTAGAAGGACATTGCTATGTATGGCGCAGACATTGCAGAGTAAAGATAAATTTGATTTTGTCTACTAAACACACGAAATATCGCAAAGTAAAACTTTAAACGCGTTTTTCTCGAAATCATATTTTCAAAGTTGGCGTTGCGCGAATCTCAGAAACTGTTCATCCAATTAACTTGAAATTTACACAGAATCTTCTAATTTGTATAATCTACAGAAGTACATACGGATTTTGCGATATGTTAAACATTTTTATTTTTTTTAACATTTTCTGACGAAATTTTTGGGCCGAAAATGACACTTTTTTTTCAAATG
>NW_012088295.1:0-337 GCF_000956235.1 Wasmannia auropunctata | reverse complement strand
AATATAAATCAAATCAAGTAAAAAAATAAAATGAAATAGAACATGATATGATTTAAAAAAAATAAGGAATGATATAAGTAAACTATATATCAAATAAATAAACAAATAAAGAATGAAACAAAAATAAAATGTAAAAAATAAATAAGAAATAAATGTTTAAAATAT
Organism: Wasmannia auropunctata; assembly: GCF_000956235.1. Lineage (NCBI taxonomy): Eukaryota > Metazoa > Arthropoda > Insecta > Hymenoptera > Formicidae > Wasmannia > Wasmannia auropunctata. The sequence continues at coordinate 172 of NW_012088295.1, read as the reverse complement.
AATAAGAAAGTGAATGTCTACGTCGTCGCCGTCGATCTTAGTGATGTTATACGATTTATTTTTTCAATAAAATAAAATAAAATGTATGTATATAAATTATATAAAATATGAATCAAATCAAATAAAAAATAAAATAAAATAAAACATGACATGAATTAAATAAAAAATAAGA
>NW_012088294.1:0-391 GCF_000956235.1 Wasmannia auropunctata | reverse complement strand
AAATCTTGTCCCTTTTTTCAATCTTGTCCCTCGTCTCTCTCCTGGCTTTCTCGTTTCTCTCACGACATTCTCGTCTGTTTAACTTATAAATAAATAAAACATGACATGAATTAATAAAAAATAAGGAATGATATAAGTAAAATAATAAAATCAAATAAATAAACTAATATTATATAAAATGTGAATCAAATAAAAAATAAAATGAAGTAGAACATGATATGAATTAATAAAAAAATAAGTAAATGATATAAGTAAAATAAATAAAGTCAAATAAATAAACAAATATTATATAAAATATGAATCAAATCAAATAAAAAATAGAATGAAATAGAACATGGTATGAATTTAAAAAAAATAAGGAATGATATAAGTAAACTATATATAAAATAAA
>NW_012088293.1:0-711 GCF_000956235.1 Wasmannia auropunctata | reverse complement strand
GTAAATTGATAGTATTAGTCGCCATGTTGAGGTTAAAGTGGATAACGAAATCTGTAATTTCTTAATTTTTTCCTGTTTTTGGTACAAAACACACCAGAGCCAGATGCATTAGCATGTGTGTTTTAATCGTGGAAAAGGAAATTTTATTCTATGCGATTAATACGAAGTATTTTGTATCCAACAAAAATAGTATTTTTGTCGCTAAAACAGATGGCTTTAGCATCCTCTTAATATGCTAATTATTTTTTTTCAAATTTAAAAAATTTCGGAAACACCTGTTAACGATAAAGAAATTGAATTACGTGATACGATAAAGAATGTTATACAATCTTCAATTGATTATACTTCATTTGGTGTTGAAACCGATACTACGAGTTAGAATTTGAAAATTATTTGGAATCAAACTCACTTGATGCAGAATTTGTCGCGGATGATGAACTGAAAATACTCGAAGAAGATGAAGATGAGAGTGAAACAAAAGAATAGTTGCACATTAGAAGAAAGAAAAATTATCAATGATAGCTATAAAAGAAGAGCTGTTGAATTTTGGAAAAATGCAAAAAAGCCGTGCCATTCCTTATTATCGGTAAAACATCGTTTTAAAAAGGTGACATCTTTGAGACAATATATCGATGGGAACATTATATAGAAAAAGGAGGTACTCGTAGAGAAAAGATGTTGTATATTTCCGAATACGTTTTACAAAATTTT
>NW_012088292.1:0-561 GCF_000956235.1 Wasmannia auropunctata | reverse complement strand
TTTTACAATAAATCTCTTTCCAACGGTGAATCCTTTGCAGATCTACAAACGTTGGTACAATCATGACGAGTAATCTATCGAAAACTGTGTCCTCATCGCGAAATGTCACAGTTTTTTTATCTCGGATGAGAATATTTTGCAGACGTGACAATTTTATGTGATTTTTGCGCACAACGTTGGATAATGGACAATATTCAAATCACGCGATCGTGTAAGATAAGACAATAAGCTGTAGTATTCTCCGGCACATTTCTTTACAGTCAAATTCTATTCGCACATCCACGGTAGCGCTCTTGACGGACTCGTTTTGTCGCGTGCAGTCAATGACTACGAAAGGTCCATTCTCCAAAAATGAACCTACAGTTAACAGCGTTTCATCGTTTGTGCATCCATAATAAGTTTTACGAAAACGAGCATACATATCAAACAGGATGGCGTATCTGTTTTTATCAAAGTCTAGATTTAAGTCGTCGTATGGATAAAACCCTGAATTTAAATAAAGTTTCACATTGGTTAATTTACATTCATCGAATAAAGAAGCATCTTTAGACATGACGTTCT
>NW_012088291.1:0-614 GCF_000956235.1 Wasmannia auropunctata | reverse complement strand
TTTATTTTATTTTATTTTCGGAATATATTTTATTTTATTAATTTACACCTAATTCGTTCGATTTCGTTATTGTTCCGCTACTCTCTCTCCTGAACCTGCTGGCGATCCCTGCCACCCGTTCCGATACCGACGAGCTATACCGCGCATCAACAGCAGGTCGTTTTAACTTCCTTATTATATTTTAACATTTATTTCTTATTTATTTTTTACATTTTATTTTTGTTTCATTCTTTATTTGTTTATTTATTTGATATATAGTTTACTTATATCATTCCTTATTTTTTTTTAATTCATATCATGTTCTATTTCATTTTATTTTTTATTTGATTTGATTCATATTTTATATAATATTTGTTTATTTATTTGACTTTATTTATTTTACTTATATCATTACTTATTTTTTTATTTAATTCATATCATGTTCTACTTTATTTTATTTTTTGATTCACATTTTATATAATATTTATTTATTCATTTAATTTTATTTATTTTACTTATATCATTCCTTATTTTTTATTTAATTCATGTCATGTTTTATTTTATTTTATTTTTTATTTGATTTGATTCATATTTTATATAATTTATATATATACATTTATTTTATTTTATTAAAA
>NW_012088290.1:0-471 GCF_000956235.1 Wasmannia auropunctata | reverse complement strand
TATCTTATTCGTTTCGTAAACCTCTTGATAAACCATCCATTCCGGGCTGGTTTTCCGTAGAACGCACGAGGAATGCATGAACATAGGTTCCTTCATTTCTGGCGTTCTAAAAGACAGAATTGAGAGATTGATTAAGTAATCAATTAAGTCTCAATTATGATAATTAACAGCATACCTGTAAGCGTGCTTCCACTTGGCCTTGTCCTGATCCTCCTTTACCTCGTCCGGTAAAACCTTCCTCGCGACTTGATCCGCCATACCCGAAGGGAGTATCTGGGGCAGCAATTTCGCTTCCGTGTCGGTCGGCAGCGGCATTCTGTAAGAATTCTCGTTGTAGACACAAACATGTACAGCCCTGGACAATAAGGTCGCGACACTTTTCTTCGGTGAATTTACGAATGCGTAAACTCGCAAACATGTTATATATAATTAAAATGATACTATACCAAATGTTAATATTAACATCACCAT
>NW_012088289.1:0-309 GCF_000956235.1 Wasmannia auropunctata | reverse complement strand
TTAATGGATACCTAATGGATTTCTATCTCACTTCCATCATGGAAAATAAAATCTATACAGCTATGGAGGTAGGATGGATGTCTAATGGAGATCTATCCGATTTTCATTGTAAAAATAAAATCCGATGGAGCTATAGATATTTAATGGATTTCTAATGGATGTCTATCTCATTTCCACCATGGAAATAAAATTTACGGAGTTATGGAGGTAGGATGGATGTCTAATGGACAGTTCTCTGACTTCCATTGTGGAAATAAAATCCGATGGTGCTGTGGAGGTAGGATCGATCTCTAATAGACGTCTATTTAA
>NW_012088288.1:0-350 GCF_000956235.1 Wasmannia auropunctata | reverse complement strand
TCATTTATATAAATGATAAATAGCAAAGACCCTAGAACCGATCCTTGAGGAACTCCATACTTCGTTTCGACATATTTTGACAATTGGTTATTAAATCTAACTTGTTGCGTTCTATTGCTTAGATATGATCTAAACCATTCTAGTACCATTCCTCTTATTCCGTACTGATCTAATTTATCTAGTAATCTTGTCCTATCTATCGTTTCAAATGCCCGTTTTAAGTCCAGGAATATAACTCCTACCTATTTTTTCTTCACTAACTATCAATTTCCAGTCATCAATAACACTTTGTATCGCCGTTTCACACGAATGGTTTTTTTCTAAATCCCGATTGATTTTCTGTTATAATG
>NW_012088287.1:0-563 GCF_000956235.1 Wasmannia auropunctata | reverse complement strand
GGGGAATTGAACCCGGGTCGACAGATTGGTAGTCTACAGCTGACCGCCTCAGCTGCGCCACCTTCTCGACAATGAGCTCAACGCGAGCGGTATATATGGAACGGTATAAACTTTAACCCGGTTTTTCTCGAAAACGGCTGCGAATGGCATCGTGTCCCTTTGCTGAAATAATCTACTACTAGAGTACTTTAACATATATAAGCCTTTTCAAAATCGGTGTCCTACAATATGCGTTGTCCCCTTGTAAGCCAATCGATTACATATTTATATACCCAAATAGCACAAAAATGATTAAAAATAATGATTAAGTAAATGTTTATAAAATCAAAATAAAAACCATTATAAAACATTAAAAAAAAACAATATACGGGTTCCAAGGAGATCATTCCTTCCAAATTAATATCCAGATCTAACGGTCACCCATCCAAGCCATGACCGCTCTCAATGCTGCTTAACATTTGTGATCGGGAACTGCTGACACTTCATGATGATCCATGAGTACTTGATGTTAATGGATACAGATTCATAATAGATTAGATCAATAAGCTGTCTCTTATACACAT
>NW_012088286.1:0-579 GCF_000956235.1 Wasmannia auropunctata | reverse complement strand
TTTGGAATGAAACACGTATTCAATGTGGAATTAATTTTAAGAACCATTATTTAACTGAAAATAATGAAGGCAGCATTAATGGTAAGTACATTATTATATAGGATATTTGATATGATTATGTAATATCCATATGCAGATAAAACTTGTTAAACTGTATAAAGAAATTCTATACTATTTTGCAAAATGATATGTAAATTCTCCGTTCAATTTAATCTTTTCTTTAAGCGTTAAATTTTTATATTGTGTATGTGTATATGTTGTCACGTGCTCCCGTGAAAGAAATAATTCGCGCGAGCACGGATCAAACAAGCTTGCGAAATCTCGGGCGATTCCGCGGAGGGGAGGTGACAGCCCTCCGGAATTGTGTCCCTCCGGCGACCGACGAGGAGCGGCAACGCGAAAAGCTGGGCGCCAGACGTGCTCTCAGTCACGTCACTCGCGGAACTTCACGATTGCCAAGAATCTCACACGCAACGATACCGGACCCGTAAACGCCGCTCCCGATGTCGATCGCACGAGGGCCGGCCGGCTCCGCCTAACGGCAGAGGGGCAGGGCGAGGAAAGAGGGCGATGGGATGG
>NW_012088285.1:0-518 GCF_000956235.1 Wasmannia auropunctata | reverse complement strand
ATTATATGTACGTATTTTAAAAAGTAAATTAATTATTTAATTAATTAAAGTAATGATATTTTATTATTTTTATTGTATCAGAACGTTTCACGGTGTATTAAGGTGTTTTAGAGAGAGGTGAGGGTGGGGGTAGAGGTGGGGGTGGGAGTGGGGTAAAAGTGATACATGTGGATGGGTGTAAGTAGGTCATACAAAGACAAAATGGGATGTATTAAGATTTTGTAGTGGGTGGAAGGGGGGGTGGAAAGTGTATGCACGAATAGCGTAGGTGGAGATGAGTATGGGTGTATTGGGTGCTTGGGGGTTTGTGTAGGCGTATACGACGTAGTGAAAGTCGATTTACACCCGGACACCACGAACCCGGACATCGGGACGACGTTTCTTACATATATTTTCCTCCATTTTGACATAAAACTTGAAATATCTCTCTTAATATTCAACTTAGAAAAAAAATAAAAACAACTTTTATTATATAATATGACCCCAAGCAATCGACTAAGCCTATTAAAAATTTCGTC
>NW_012088284.1:0-448 GCF_000956235.1 Wasmannia auropunctata | reverse complement strand
ACACATCGCTTTCCGAGAGACAGGAAGTCGTGAGACCGAGCAGCGTGCCCGACGGGAAGGACGTCCGACGGCAGCTTCCTGAGCATTCAACCTTCCTTGTTCCTGAAGTCAAACAAGGTGGCGACCGAATAAAAGTAAGAAATCCTATTAAAACATACAGGGTTTTATATTTGTCAAAGTCGGTACTCGCCTATTAAAGATTTCATTAGTAAAGTAACGTAAAATTAGCAAGAATCACGAAAAGATGAGCCAGAAGGGCCTGCGTGAATTGAGGGCTTCGTGATTCGTTGTCCGATAGCCGAAAAGTCCGGTTACAACCTAACCTTGCGACCGGATACGTTGCAGCATCCGCTCGCAAATAGCGGCGAAAACGTCAGCTTGACCACAGCCGCAGAGAGGCCAAGGACGCCAGGACGCTCGCTGAACGAGGGAACAGCAGCCGAGCCTA
>NW_012088283.1:0-356 GCF_000956235.1 Wasmannia auropunctata | reverse complement strand
AAAGAGTATTACGAAAACATGATAGATAATAATAAAAATGATCCTGTAAGAATGTGGAAAACTTTAAAAAAAAGTCATAAGAGTTGAGACAACGGGTACAAAAGTAATTGATAAGGTAGATTTTGAAATATTAGAGAACGTAGAAGAATGTACCTTAGCAAATAGATTTAATATTATTTATATACAGAGCATTAATGACATAGTAGAATCCATAGGAAACAACGACAGTAGATGTACTAAAACTATTTATGTTATTGAAAGTAGAGGCATAATTGAAAATTTTGAGTTGATAGATGCACAAAAATTAGAACGAATTGTAATGGCCTTGCCGCAGAAGAAGGGAACAGATGAGGGAA
>NW_012088282.1:0-468 GCF_000956235.1 Wasmannia auropunctata | reverse complement strand
ATTGGAGAAGACACGCCAATAGGATTCAAACATCTTTTGTGCTGCGGATAATATATGTCTTTTGTTATTTTCGATTTTTCATGCAACTCTAGAAGTGTAGGTGTTAACTTTAACGTATCCTGCTCTTTATCCCAAAGTAAACCGAGTATTGGAGTAAACCTAGATAGCTCTACTTGATTGGTGTACTCCCAACCTCGCAAATCAAATTTACCTTCAGCCATCGCTTCGCAACAGCTTCAAATGCTACGGCTTTGCTTCTTAAATTGACACTGGTTACGCAATTGTGCACATAAAAGGATCTTCTCAATTGCCGAATGATATCTTTTTCTTCTTCTGTTTCGACTTGTTGGGCTACTTTCTCTAGATAGTATTCAATAGTCCCTCCTAGTAAAAAGGGGCTGCTGGAGACTCCAAAAACAACTCGCCGATGCCTATATATCTCGATTTCTTCTGTACAATCCTTTTTCC
>NW_012088281.1:0-441 GCF_000956235.1 Wasmannia auropunctata | reverse complement strand
ATTCAAAAAAATTACACGTTACCGTCACTATTACTTGAAAAGTATAGATTTGTTACTCTTTTGTAATATTAAAATAAGTTTAATTAAATTTCAAGTTTATATTATTTAATCATTATTGAAGGTAATAATAAATATTAAAATAAATATTAAAACTTGAAACTTTCTAAATTAGTCTATATAGAACAAGTTTTTCTTCGGATTACTTACTTTTGTAAAAAATAAATTAAATTTACTACTTATTTTTGAACATTAATGTCATTTCTAAGAATGTATTCGAATATTCGCTGTTAGTACTGTTACACCGTGGCTGGGGTGTAACGTGGGAAGGACTCGGTTTTGGTGGTTGTAGAATTGATGCACAGTATCTTGTTTAATACAAACACTATATTTACGTGTTACTTACAGATTGAATAACTGCGCGTGCCGACAGCGTAACGCTAT
>NW_012088280.1:0-310 GCF_000956235.1 Wasmannia auropunctata | reverse complement strand
TCAGGATGTTTCTACATATAAGCGGTCACCCATCCAAGCCATATACCTTCTCGAGCGTTGCTTAACTTTTGTGATTGTTCGCGAACTGCTGCTTTGTGATGATCCATGAATATTATGAATGATACTGGATGTATACCAATAGTATATCAGTATAATAGATGTTATCAGAAAGATGAAATATGTATAGTTAAAACATATTTTATTTATAAATAAATATAAAATTACAATTTTTGCATAATAGAGAATTCAATTTTCCTTCGGAAAGCTGTTCTTTTATTGAATATCATATTCAATAGTTGTAGGTCCCGCG
>NW_012088279.1:0-454 GCF_000956235.1 Wasmannia auropunctata | reverse complement strand
AGGAGGCCTATTTTCTCGTAAGAGAAAAACGGTTCACCAGGGTATAAGTAGACCCGAATTTCGCGATGAAAAGCAGACCTGGATCGCTCTTGGCACTCCACGCAACGAGTCCGCTGCGACGAGTACGCTGACAAGCATCAAGTCTTTTTTGAGAAGGCAACATAAAAAATCGTCAAGCTGCCGCCGAACACTCCATCCTCGCCCGGCATCGCCGTAGGCCACGACGTTCCTCTGCGGAGGAAGACGGCCCCACGAAGGATTGCCACAACGAGACAGCGAAGGGTCAAGCCGGTACCTACTCGTAAGGCGACCAACAGCGGCACCGAGAACAGCCAAACAGAGTGGAAGCTGGTTCCACTCGAACACTCTGCCGCACCGAGGACCAGACCGCCGACGTGGGCGCTACGAGAGACCGACCTCCGGTTGAGTCGACCAGTTTCTCCGCGCTGGGCCT
>NW_012088278.1:0-322 GCF_000956235.1 Wasmannia auropunctata | reverse complement strand
CGGTGTGATGTCTACCGGCGGTCGCATTGAGAAGATGGAGCTAGAGCTACAATGAAGGCGGCCTAAAATTCTGTGCCAGTGTCTTCTCTGCATTCAGCTATAAGAATCCAATACCAAAGACTTTAAAATATATGTTTCAAACTTTTTGGGATTGGCACTTACGACTTTCTTCTATTCTGGAGCTTCGTTGGGTTGTGTCTCTTCAGGATGTATGCCTCTGTTACTTCTATCGGGAAGGCTCGACTGTTCGGTCGGGCTTTGGTTACCGTCGTTTATATAATGGGCTGAAGAGTGAGGGGTTGACTCTTTGGTTCTACTCCCT
>NW_012088277.1:0-428 GCF_000956235.1 Wasmannia auropunctata | reverse complement strand
TAAGCAATAGAACGCAACAAGTTAGATTTAATAATCAATTGTCAAAATATATCGAAACAAAGTATGGAGTTCCTCAAGGATCGGTCCTAGGGCCTTTGCTATTTATAATTTATATAAATGATTTAGTACAATTTTGTCCTGCAGAGTGCAATATAAAAATGTTTGCGGATGATACGTTAATATATGTAAAAGGTGAAAGCGGTACGGAAATAGAAATGAAATTGAATACGATGTTACCTATAGTAGAAAAATGGATGGGTGTAAATAAATTAAAAATGAATGCCGCTAAAACAAAGTATATGATAATTAGAAGCGTAAGGAAAGAATTGAGAAGTGATATCGAATTAAAATGTTATGATGGCACTGCAATAGAACGCGTGGAATTCATTAAGTATCTTGGCGTAATTATTGATAGTAAGCTCCGATTA
>NW_012088276.1:0-455 GCF_000956235.1 Wasmannia auropunctata | reverse complement strand
TATCCCCTGTGTGCCTTGTCGACTCAGTTGATTGGCCATTTGCGTGTCCAATCAGGACTCGTAACACCGGTCGCGCTTCTCTGATAATCTAGGACTCTAGTTGCGCCTAAAGGCTCTCCTGGTAACTGGAATCTTTCCGCATGCTTTGTTACTAGCCTAGTAACACTGACTTTTTCCTCGTCATTTAAATGATCAAGACGTAGTAATTGTAATATTTTATTGGCTCGCGTTTTATTATCATTCATATTTTCTGTTTTTTCAGTTTCTTCGACTGTTCTCTCCTCAAATGGATATATTTTTATAGTGGGAACCGCTAATTCTATATCCTCGTCCGATGAGTTAATAGCATATAGATGTGCCACTCCTTGACGATTAGATACTACGGCGTTCCCTAAGTACACCTGCGGTCCAGCGTTCAGCTTTGGAATATATCCACATTTTATTTCTGGATTAGC
>NW_012088275.1:0-446 GCF_000956235.1 Wasmannia auropunctata | reverse complement strand
TATCCCCTGTGTGCCTTGTCGACTCAGTTTCATTACATTATGCGAGTAAAGCTGTAATATATTTAGTTTCCAATCTTTATGTTAATAAATTTTCGAACAATTGAAAATAAACGTTCTTCTATACTCGTACGCGCTTCCGTTTTTCCAATTGTGAGATCGATATTAGTTCTTCTCTATATTTTTTAAATGTTATAATAAAGAAATATTTTTAATAAGTATGATACAAAGGTGACATAAACAGTACAAATACTTACAACAATATTTAGTTATTTCTACTTCATGTTTGCTCCATGTTCGGTATTGGGACTTGTGCAATTCGCAATTAAATTTGCGCTGTTTGCAGTTCGAGGCGGCCACCAACATTGTACCACGTCATTCTCTTTATAAAGCCAAGCGGTAGGAATTTCGAAAAATGTACTATCCGACAGGAATTTTACTACTGCGTA
>NW_012088274.1:0-333 GCF_000956235.1 Wasmannia auropunctata | reverse complement strand
TATCCCCTGTGTGCCTTGTCGACTCAGTTAAACTTAATATCTCGTTAATAAATGCAAATTTTACAAAATAGTAGAGGACTTTTTTGTTCGGTTTAATCTACTTATCTTGCCACGCACTTGCATTCAGCGGTGGGCCGAATGAATACGCGTTTATTCGTCAATCTTCAAAAATTAATGTCTCGTTTACGATTGCGAATTTTGCAAAATGGTAGAGGACTTTTCGATTCAGTTTAGTCCGTTCTACCCAAGAACGGTCATACACCTATTATGAGACACCCTGTATAATATTATTATATAATATAATATAATATAATATTAATATAATATAAATTA
>NW_012088273.1:0-413 GCF_000956235.1 Wasmannia auropunctata | reverse complement strand
ATTAACACGAGTGGTATGAATCGTGCGTTGTCGAGCCCACGGTAGCGTTGCTGGGAGAATTTAAAGATCAAGGCAGCGGGTGGACATTGTCACAAATACTGAATTTGACAGTTAATGTGAACAAATACAATCCTTTGCACGCGGGATGCCATATTGAGTTACCACAAAAAATTGTGGCAAAGAGAGCGATCGTAAACGTGCGGTCCAGGGACAATGCATGCTTCGCATGGTCAGTGGTGGCCGCTTTACACCCTGCTGGAAGCCATGTGGATCAGATGGCCTCATATCCTCATTACTCTACAATATTAAATTTGAAAGACATTGATTTACCAATGACACTAAATCAAATTAATTAAAAAGTTTGAAAACGCCAACGCTATCTCCATTAACGTCTATGCCATCGAGACAAAGAA
>NW_012088272.1:0-565 GCF_000956235.1 Wasmannia auropunctata | reverse complement strand
ATTATTTTTTTCCCATCCTTTCCATTAGCAAGACTACCATTATGCTTATAAGAATATTACTTATACTACTATATAGGAAGTAAACCGAACACACGTATACACGCGCACACATATGGTGCGGCACCGTGTCACATCTCGACGAGACGCCGGTCACAATGTCTCGTTATGGTTGCGCACATGAAAGAGTTTCGGTCTCTTTGTTATTTCTTCCTCGCGATAAGCGTATACTTTGTTGATTGCGTTTCAAATAAACATTCTCGAAGAGCTATACCGAGGTACGCATCGAAGCCCTGCCGAAGTCCTCAGTCTTTCGCAGTCGTTTGGTGCAGGAACGTGTACCTAAAGTGTGCCTAAAGTGTGCAGCAACTCGCCAGTGTCTCAAGTAAACAAAGTTGTTGAAAAACATTGTACAAATATATGCGTTATTAGCGTCGTTGCCAGACTCCTCGTCCATCGTGTTGTTCTCGTCACCGACGACACCATGGACAAGAAGTTTTGACAACAACAATGCAGTTAAACGTGTATAAAAAAATCTTTTCAATTTATAGTGCCATCATGGATTATT
>NW_012088271.1:0-476 GCF_000956235.1 Wasmannia auropunctata | reverse complement strand
ATAGACTCGTTCGTCGGGTAGGCTAAATTGGCTCATGCGGTCGTCCGACACTATTTATCCGACACCCGGTATTTCCGACAAACACTTCCCCCCAAAATCACGCGTCGTAAACAGCTGTGCGAGCGTGCACGACTTCAAGGTCGCAACAGACAAACAAGTGTGTCCGCGAAAATATGTGCCTTCCCCCCAAAATCACGCGCGCCTCTCGCGGAAATCGAGCCCTCGCCACTAATCCTTTTCGACGCTGCAAAATTCCCCCGCGCTAAGGCATCCGCGTAAAAAAAAAATCTAAGCGAAGGCTCTCACCAAAAGCAAGCGCACTTCCCGAATTCCCGGAAGCACATTCGCGAAAACCGTGGCAAAAGTACACGAGAAAAGCGATCAGCACAGAAAAAAAATATAAATTCAAACAATACATGCAAATATACTAACTACAGACAACAAACATAAATACAGAAAAACAGAATAAATTTCGT
>NW_012088270.1:0-321 GCF_000956235.1 Wasmannia auropunctata | reverse complement strand
TATCCCCTGTGTGCCTTGTCGACTCAGTTTTCAGATCTGGATTCAACAAAATTGTTCTTTCCGTGTTGCTACGAAAATTTGTCAGGATTTTTTAGATCTCCAACTACTTTTAATAATCGATTAATAGAGTTGATTATAAATAATTTTAGCCAATACAAGTCGATATTCAATTCGGATTGGAGTAATTATTTAAAGTCTGGAAAATCGGCAAATTATTTTCATTACCGAAACGTTTTTGTAGATTTTCTTTTAGAACAAACAACTCGATATATTAAAATTGTTCAAATGTTATGAAAGAAGAAAGTCAGTCAGACAGCTTCG
>NW_012088269.1:0-724 GCF_000956235.1 Wasmannia auropunctata | reverse complement strand
TGTCCTTATTTAACTTATTGAAGTACCATCTCTTGGAAAATCCGGCACTTACTACCAGACGCAATTTTTGCGTCGAATTACCACAAATTGCATTCTAATGAACAACTTTTTTCTATGCTTCCAATCATAGCTCAAAAAGGTCTTGTATTACTCGTGCAAGTAATCCGATGCGCGCTAGGATTTTTTTGTACATATAAGCTGCAGAACTTTTGTACCAATAAAATGTTTACGTCAGGTGATAGGTTAAGATCCAAAAAAAGGTATTTTTGAATATTTTTCGTTTTACTATTTATATATACCTAGCGCGATGACATTTTATGTCTATTTCAATCCTGTAAAAGCGTTTTTAAATCCGTTCAATCGTTTCGGTGTTATCCATTAGAATGCAAATGTCGGTAATTCCCGACCTTTCAGCATCCTCTTAAGAGGATGCTGAAAGGTCGGAATTACCGACAAATTACAGTTTAGTTAATTTCTCCGAATTGACTGAACGGAATTGAAAATCCTTTCAGAGGATTAAAATAGACATAAAATTGTGGTGTGAGACGGACGAATTTGTAGTAAAATCGCAAAAAAATTAACAAACAGCTATCGCCTGACGTAAACATTTTATTATTGTAAAAGTTGTATAGCTGATATGTACAAAATGCTTACCTCTCACATCACAAAATATTTGAACGAATCATACAGAGCCTTTTGAGTTACGATTGAAAGCGTAGAAAAA
>NW_012088268.1:0-378 GCF_000956235.1 Wasmannia auropunctata | reverse complement strand
TTACACTGCTTACGATATCAACATACAATTATTCTGTAGAATTATCACGGTTTATGACTTAAAACACCGATATATGACGTATTATAGGACGGGCCTAATATACGACAAGAAGCTTCTAATTTCTACCGCGATATAACGTCGCCACCGTCAACGCGGAGTTCGTGGCTGACTAGGAAGGGCCCTTAAATACTTTTCAAAAGTGCTGAGAAAAATCTATATCTTTTCTCAGTACTTCTGAAAAATATTTAAATTTTCTAGAATTCTTTATATGTATATGTGAATTCTGAAATATTCTAAGATTTTTTAGATCTTGTTTTATAATTTCTGAAGATAAAAATCTGGAAAAGTTTAAGGTATTTTTTTAAAAATCTATATAAA
>NW_012088267.1:0-406 GCF_000956235.1 Wasmannia auropunctata | reverse complement strand
ATACAAAGTGTTATTGATGACTGGAAATTGATAGTTAGTGAGGGAAAAATGGTAGGAGTTATATTCCTGGACTTAAAACGGGCATTTGAAACGATAGATAGGACAAGATTACTGGATAAATTAGATCAGTACGGAATAAGAGGAGTGGTACTAGAATGGTTTAGATCATATCTAAGCAATAGAACGCAACAAGTTAGATTTAATAATCAATTGTCAAAATATGTCGAAACGAAGTATGGAGTTCCTCAAGGATCGGTTCTAGGGCCTTTGCTATTTATAATTATAAAATGATTTAGTACAATTTTGTCCTGCAGAGTGCAATATAAAAATGTTTGCGGATGATACGTTAATATATGTAAAAAGTGAAAGCGGTACGGAAATAGAAATGAAATTGAATACGATGTTA
>NW_012088266.1:0-376 GCF_000956235.1 Wasmannia auropunctata | reverse complement strand
AAAATAATTTTGGGAACGTCCATGAATTATCTAATTTATGTGTAGAACTTTGGGGTCAGATTATAATGGAACCAAAAGTCCCTAAAGTAACTAATTCCTCTTAGGAATTGTCCCCAAAGTATACGATTAACATACATAAACATATGTTTATGAATATTTATACATGTTTATGTACGTATGTATTAGGGTGGTCGTTATTTTAATAATTTTTGAAATTTAATCGGGAAACCTAAAATGGTTCAACATCTCAAAAAAATAACACTATTTTATTTTAAATTTATTGAATAATTTTAGAGGGGTCCCGATTAAATTTAAGAAATTGTTAAAAAATAACCACCCTATTGTATATACATAGGGTAACTGTCCCAATTACTGC
>NW_012088265.1:0-397 GCF_000956235.1 Wasmannia auropunctata | reverse complement strand
ACCGAGTTCGTATTCACCATCGTCTCAAATCTACAGGTGGAAAGTAGCTTACCGCGAGGATTGCTACTTTTGCCCGTCAACGTAAACGTCAGCGACATGTTTGATTGAATACTGATTCTAAATGTTGCAACGTTTGTCTTTAAATATATTATCTACCGTCTGTAAAAACTGACACAGTTGACCGCAATTGCTTTGATCGTAACGTTGATAAGGTGTGCGGTTGAATTCGATTTGCGTCTCGTTGTCCCGTAGATATCGCACCAATTCTCTCGGCGGACGAAGATTACCAAAACTGTCGAAATATACAGCACGATTGCCCCTCTTTGCGTATGCCACCCAATGAGTACCGAGTCCCTCAGCATTGTCCAAACTGAGTCGACAAGGCACACAGGGGATA
>NW_012088264.1:0-580 GCF_000956235.1 Wasmannia auropunctata | reverse complement strand
GATCATCCACGGAGAATCCAGCCGAGACGAGCTACCGTTCCCGTTAGGAGGAGTTATCGGTGAGACGAACGTATTCGTGTAAAGCCGCCGATTTATACTTGTGTCAGACGGGCCGCGAGGAACTCGCGTTCAGACTTATCGTTCTCGTTTTGTAATTCGGCTATCGCCGAGAAAGATTCCGTATATCCCGGCGCCCCGTCTGACTTCGCGTATTGAGATTGTGTTACAGGACCGTCGCGCCCGCCGCGCGCCCGCCGAGCGCCACAGCCAAGCCATTCCACGTAATTGCCCTTACGAAAAAAAACCCTCATTTTTTGGTGTTAACACTCAAATTTGGGCGTTTACCATCAAAATTGAGTGTCCGCCGTCAATATTGAGTGTATATTGAGTGTTGATCGTCAAAATTGGGCGTCGGTTAAGCGTTGAGCATCAATGTTGAGTGTCAGTTGGGTGTGACCATCAATATTTGATGTTGCCTTGGTCGTTAAGCGTCGAGCATCAATGTTGAGTGTCAGTTGGGTGTGACCATCAATATTCGGTGTTGCCTTGGTGTAGATATTCAATATTGGGTGTCAATTAA
>NW_012088263.1:0-327 GCF_000956235.1 Wasmannia auropunctata | reverse complement strand
TTACGCAACCGTGGTCAGGTTCGCGCGTGGACATGATCGAGAGGAAGATGTGCGTATCCCTCGCGATCTCCGAACTCTCCGAACTCGTCCGAAAAAGGACTTAGAACCGTCGATTTCAAATACACCATTCCCCCTTACGCGCGCATCGGCAATGGGATCGCACAATCCATGTGTGATACGTGTAAACGAGCGATACTTACGCGATAACTAACTACAGGCAAGTATTGCGATAACCGCACACATTTATTACAATAGCAGCGTAGCAAAGGTTACGAAAAAAATCTACGTGGTTCTTTCGCGCTACGGTCGATACGGAATACAGAAGAG
>NW_012088262.1:0-716 GCF_000956235.1 Wasmannia auropunctata | reverse complement strand
TGAAAAGACGTATTCTTGACTCAATTCTAAGACGATTTTTCCTTTACAAAAATTTTACTCCGAAGCTTAGTTTTCAAATTATAACGAGAAATAGTTAGCAAATTACGGGCCGCGTACGGATGGTAGGCAGGGCGGCGCAACTTACTGTCCGCCGGCAGGCGGTACGCGGGACCGTCGCGACGATCAGCTGACTACACGCGCGCATAAACATGCGTTTACATTCTCTCTCTCTCTATGTTTTTCTACACACGCACACACACACACACACACACACACACACACGCGCGCGCGCGCGCGCGCGCGCACGCACGCACGCAATATCTTACCTTTTGAAAGATTTGTCGACTTCTCGAAAAAGATGGATTAATTCTCATGTGATTTCCACGTAATGAGTGTTTATTTTAATAAATTTTTAATAGTTTTAATGCAAACGTCACAAGTTATCACCGACACAGATCAAATAATTAGATAATTCTTTTTTTTTTACAAACCGTGTCACTTCAATATTTCACACTCAATTCACATACAAATTATGCACTTGAAGAAATTACGAGAAATCTTCTAATGTATTTACTTAATATCGGTACTATTACGTACTTTACAATCATTGACGATTAATTATCCGTCCACTGAAAAATCACACGAAGAAAGAAACACGGCGATTTATTAACACGCGACCCGTTCAATCGACGATAGCAAGCAGTCGACTGACTTTA
>NW_012088261.1:0-339 GCF_000956235.1 Wasmannia auropunctata | reverse complement strand
TCTCGCGCAGAACGAACGGTGGAGTCCAGCCCGCGGAGCGGCTCGTCGACGCTCGTATATTTTCGAAAACAAAACAAAAAAACGAACGAACGGTAGGGAACGCGCGCGCGTAGCGCTCTCGATCGCGACACCGTTGAAACGAGGGAACGATCGCGTTTCCACGACCGCCGCGATCGGCGCGCGCGGATAGCTCCCTCGCCGAAACGCGCCCAGGGCGCGATCGCGCGTCGGCGCTGCGCAGCGATCGTTCGCGCGAGGCTCTTCGCTCCGTTTTCCGTACCCTCTTCTGTATTCCGTATCGACCGTAGCGCGAAAGAACCACGTGGATTTTTTTCGTAA
>NW_012088260.1:0-313 GCF_000956235.1 Wasmannia auropunctata | reverse complement strand
CTAGTACAATGTATTTACTGCAACGGCTCAGCACAAAATGTCAAGGGTAAACCTTATTCCGAACTCAGTTTAGAAAATAAAATGATCGAATTCATAAAGGGTCATAAGTGAGGCATGATAAAATAATAATAATATTAATATAATATCCTACGGTTCGTGAATATTGAATAGACGGCGACACAAGAGTTATAATAATTCTCTATTCAATAATAATAACTCATGTTCGAAAATATCAAAAGTAATTCTCAAAATCTTGAAGTTCACTTTAATTCAAGATGATATTTCAGGCACCACAATAGCATAATTCAAAAAC
>NW_012088259.1:0-332 GCF_000956235.1 Wasmannia auropunctata | reverse complement strand
TTTTCTCTTTAAAATTATAAAAACTTTTCTCTTTATTCTTTTCAAAATTTAGATTATCTTCCCTTTTCCGTTCGAAAGTATTTTCCTGTATCAATTTCACCGCTTTTGCTCTTTCTACAGCCACTCTCAAAGATGTTACTCCCTCCAGTTGTAAAGCTCTCTTTACGAAACTGTCAGAAAGAGCGGAGACAAACTGCGCGCATGCTATTTTATCGCGCGTTATATCAGGACATTCAGGATATGCTAATTGTACCAGCCTTTCTACATCGGAGCCAAAAGACGCAATGTTTTCCCCGAACTTCTGTTTTCTATTAGTAAACTGCGAATAATAA
>NW_012088258.1:0-380 GCF_000956235.1 Wasmannia auropunctata | reverse complement strand
TTTTAATTCAGGTTTAACTTACTTTGTACCTTTTTCTACTTTTAAGAATTAGAACAAGATAAAAAGTAAATAAGATCGTGATTGAAGTTAATCTACATTGGTGGAAATGGACATGTGTCTCTCATGTTTATTTCTACCAAGGTAGATTAATTTTAATTCAGGTTTAACTTACTTTGTACCTTTTTCTACTTTTAAGAATTAGAACAAGATAAAAAGTAAATAAGACCGTGATTAAAGTTAATCTACATTGGTAGAAATGGGACATGTGTCTCTCATGTCTATTTCTACCAAGGTAGATTAACTTTAATCCAGGTTTAACTTGCTTCGTATCTTTTTCTATAGTTTTAAGAATTATTAAAAGATAAACAGTGAATAAAATC
>NW_012088257.1:0-379 GCF_000956235.1 Wasmannia auropunctata | reverse complement strand
CTCAGAGATGTGTATAAGAGACAGATATAAGGTAATGGTCTATCGCCTAGACTAATGCTTCCATATATGGCGGTGTTCTACTTTTAGACTAGATTTACTCTGACGCATCATTTCGGTCAAGGTTTCTAATTCTATTTTAGAACGCATACGGTGGCTAAGGCTTTCCTTTCTTATTTTGTGAAGCAAAAGCAACTGCTTACGAGAGTAATACTTTCGTGGTTTTTGAGAGATATTGTCCATGAGATATTAAGAAACAATTTAAAAGACAATCTCAACTTATTTGAAATACATCAGTTATTTAATAAATAACATTATTGTTGTCAAAATCTGATTCTGGGCTTTAGACGTGCTTTACATAAAATATCACAGACTAGGGTTG
>NW_012088256.1:0-461 GCF_000956235.1 Wasmannia auropunctata | reverse complement strand
TGAATAGTGCATTTTATTAAACTGTGTCGTCTTAATCGCGGTCTATTCAATCAAGGCCTTCTTCGAGCTCCCTCTCCTAACTCCGTCGCGCTAGCTTTCGCCTCCGCGCGAGCTCACGCCTACTCCGCGTACGAACAAATTTTATCACAATATTAATAAAAATTCATTAAAGCAAATTACAAAATTTTTTTATGTATATGATAATTTTACAATAAAAACTTTATTTATGATTAATTTTTAATACTTCAAGAAATTATTTAAAAAAATTAACTCCAATTACTTTCCATTTTTATGAATTTTTTTTTGTTATAGGAAGGAAAAATAACGTTATTCGCAGAAGATCTCGACGTGTACATACAAATTTACCTAGTCAAAGCGAGGAAAACCGTGCATCCAGAAGAAATGCAGGTAACAAAAGATTTGTCATATTTTAAGTTTTTATTATAGATCGGAAGAGCACA
>NW_012088255.1:0-369 GCF_000956235.1 Wasmannia auropunctata | reverse complement strand
TCTATTAGTCACCGATTTCTCCTGTTATCAAGTGACCCTGAGGTCTTAAATTCCGGCTGGGGTTTTGATAGTTGAAAAACAGATAAATCACCTTTTTTCTGAGGAGATAACTTTCTCTTACGAAATTTCAGAAATCTTGAGTTTGTTTTGCGATTAAATTTTATTACATCTCTTTGTGAGTTTTTATAGTTCCGCTGCGACGGTATGTCTAAACAGTATTTGTTTTTCTTATATCTTGGAACATATGGATCTCGAGCGCATTTTGAAATCGAATTTTACTGCCGCGGATAATACATGTGTATATAAAAAAAGGTTTTATCTATTTTCGAAATTCTTCTGTTAGAAATTTCACTTGTTTGTTCCGATAAT
>NW_012088254.1:0-359 GCF_000956235.1 Wasmannia auropunctata | reverse complement strand
AACGGTGAATTAACATTCAAAGATGTGTACGTGGTAATCCCATTAATTTGCGTGATATCAATGAAATTTTGTACGCCACAAGAGGATTAATATTATGTATATATAAATCGTAATATAAAAAATTGTATGCGTTAAATCTTCTCTAATATTATATCAGTATCTTATCTAACGTCAATATTGCTTTGTCGAATATATAGATACGCAACCGCATATTCTTCCCATTAAAACGGAAGATGATCCGTTCGAGAAAATCTTTCCCGATCCATCAGCTACTACTCTTTTTTTCCCTGCGCCTCTTTCCTCGACGGGGCGAACTGCGGTATTAAATAAATCAATTGGAGGGGTCGAAGCGCAATCTT
>NW_012088253.1:0-355 GCF_000956235.1 Wasmannia auropunctata | reverse complement strand
CATTTTTCGAACGTGTCTACTTTCTCAAATCTTTTTTTGAAAAACGTTATACAATTTTTTACAGGCGTCGGTTGTATTTAAAATATGTATTTTAATACAAAAAATCAAAGAATTATTTATTTAGAAAAATAAAATATTTTTTATTCTAAATAACTTGTGATATATTTTTTATTTAATATTTTAATGTATATAATTTTTAAATCTATTTTATATTTTTTATTTAAAATAATTAGTCATATGTCAACTTTTTACTGGCCCTTGCGATATTTTAGTTTAAATAAATTTTCAGGACTCTATTTCATAGTTCTTATTTTAAATTTAAATAAGTTTCTAAAACCTATTTTATTATATCTTT
>NW_012088252.1:0-471 GCF_000956235.1 Wasmannia auropunctata | reverse complement strand
AGTCAAATTCTATTCGCACATCCACGGTAGCGCTCTTGATGGACTCGTTTTGTCGCGTGCAGTCAATGACTACGAAAGGTCCATTCTCCAAAAATGAACCTACGATTAACAGCGTTTCATCGTTTGTGCATCCGTAATAAGTTTTACGAAAACGAGCATACATATCAAACAGGATGGCGTATCTGTTTTTATCAAAGTCTAGATTTAAGTCGTCGTACGGATAAAATTCCGAATTTAAATAAAGTTTCACATTGGTTAATTTACATTCATCGAATAAAGAAGCATCTTTAGACATGACGTTCTTTCGACCAGTCTGCAAGGCAAAGATAACGTATCGTGGTTTTTCTAGTTGCGTCGCAGTCTTCACAGCCCATGAATGCTTGGTAGTGCTCTGCAACAAGGGGTACTCGTACAGATCCCACGAGCGAAAACTCACGCTCAGATATCGGCCGCTTTCCAAAGCTCGTAGCA
>NW_012088251.1:0-2019 GCF_000956235.1 Wasmannia auropunctata | reverse complement strand
CTTCTTCTTCTTTTTCTTCTTCTTCTTCTTGATTTTTCGTATCGTGAACGTCAATGCGACGTTAAAGTTTTCGCTTTTCGGACCTCACGTGACACGAATGTGAACACTTAATTCGCGTGACATCGCATAAACGGAGTACGAGATTTGGTATATGTACAAAAAACTTTTATAATTGAATTATAAACTTTTACGTTGACGATGTACTTAGATATAAACTATCTTTTACAAATTATAAGTTATATCGTGTATTTTTTATGCTTTCCTATGCAATACCTCATAATTTCCTTTCAGAGAGATCTCTCGGAGACGCGCGGTAAGCGCGCTATTATTCTCCTTAAACTGTCGCGAGACAAGAAATATGAATACTTCGAGGAGCCTCGAAAATCCTCTTTCCACTCGTCGTTTCGCTCCCGCATTACTTCTTCATTCGAGCTCTCCTAAAACATTCTTTCTTACGAAGATCTCGAGCCATGGTACTGCGGCGCACCGCGACGTAGCGTACCTTCAACTCTTTACTCAGTAACGATGCTGCTCCTCGAAGCGAGACATCAAAGTTCCCGGCTTCCAGGACGGAGACGCCAGGTGAATGCAAGCTGCCAAATGGAAGATCCGCACGCACGGCATCCGAGCCGCGTCGCGCCGCGACGGCTAGGATGCACACGCCGCGCCGCGCCGGTGAACGCTCCGGCGCACGCTGGAAAGCTTCTGGGTCACGAACGAACATCGGCGGGGGTTACGCCCCCCGACCGGCGTCTGCTCCGTTATTTCCAGCGCGCGTGAGAAGTACACACAGCGGAGGAGAAGCGAAGCGGCGAAGCGGAACGCCAAAGTTTCTTTCCAACCCCGCGGAAGCGGCGGAAGTGTCTATACGCGAAGAGGGCGCTGCGCCGTGCCGCGTTGTAACGAGCAACCGAGATCCGGTTGCAAATGTGTAAGCGCGCGGAAATTATCGAAGTAGTCGGCGAAATGGGTGAGATCATAGAAACGCCGCGTTCTCCCCCATCCGCATTTCCCGGAACGAGCGAAAACGCGGTCTTGTAGACCGCCGCGCCGCGCCAGCTGCACGCTGCCGGAAATCTTACGATTATGGTCATTGCGCTAGTTTGGACACCGTATCGCCGCCGCGGAGTGGATAAGGCGAGTCCCGAAACCCGCCAGACCGTTAACGCGGTTTAGACAGTGCGGCGCTTTAGATGATGAAGTTATCATCGCGCCGAAGGTGACGAAGTTAATATCGCGCGTCTCTCGGGTGAGACATCATGATCGGCGCGCAGCGACGCGCTCTGCTAATCCAAGCTAGGAGATATTCTCAGAAATATCCACCGGATCTGAGAAAATGGAACGTCTTTGCCTTTCCTACGTCACCTCTCAAGTTCCGGGAGGGAACGGGGTTGGACTCGTACATGTCGATGAACTTGTTGAACTTGAAGATATCAAGAAAGTTGAACGTTGAAGTTACACTGCAGTGTTCGAAGTAGTACGTGGCCGATCTTATGTACGTTACACCTACAAGAATTCATACTCGAGTTTCAACTGACGAAGTTGACAGTATCTCTTCGAATATCTTTTCGATTCGTATTCTAGGGCAAGTTTACATATTGAACGACGTAATACGAGCCAGTCAAGTCAGCTGTTAGCGACTATTTACTTGACATCAAACGCATGGCATCGTCGATTTGCCGACATTACTTCAGTCATGCGGCTTATTCAGGCTTGTCACAGTCGTAGTACCTTGGCAAACAAGAACATTTGACTTTGCCACGACTTTGTCAGACATTGCCTATTCTTATTTGCTTTTACCTCCGCAAAAGTGAAGCTGGCAAGAATTGAGAAGCTATTGAGAAACTCAAGAATAGATAATCTAATACTTTATTATGCTCTATAATATAATAATAAGGAAAGAGCGATGACCAATAATCATGTAAGGAAGCATAGCGGACACTGCAGAGGAAATCACCGTAAAGGGGCACAATGATGTTTTTGACTTTCGATAAAAGCCGACCCGAATAACGTTCAAGA
>NW_012088250.1:0-1589 GCF_000956235.1 Wasmannia auropunctata | reverse complement strand
TCTCTCTCTCTCGCTCTCGCTCTCTCGAATATTAAACTTACTCATTTAAACTTACCACGTACACTGGATCTCTCATTACGATCATAATTACCGGCATGGAATCGTCAACGAGGGCTAACGGACCATGTTTCAATTCACCGGCCATAATTCCTTCGCTATGCATATATGTCAATTCTTTTACTTTCTGCAAGTATATGTAAGAGTTGATTACAGCAACATTAATTGCAAAGAGGTTTATTACTTTTTTATCGCCTACTTACGAGTGCACCTTCCATGCACGTAGCAAAATTATATCCGCGACCCATAATCAACAGGGATTTGTGTTGGAATAAAGACTTGGCTAACTCTTTAACTTTCTCATCGAGTTTCAATACTTCACGAATAAGATTTCCGAGATTTTTCAATCCTTCGATAATCTAGAAAATATGCGTATATAAGATTTAATTAATTATATTTTACTAAAAATATAAAAATACGTATAAGTTTAAGTATAAAGAAAAAAAAAGTAAAAAATATTGAATAACGTACTTGTAAACGTCTCGCGCGAAGAGAGATTCTGTCCTCACTCATTACTAGTGCAAACATGACGAGAGAGATGAATTGCGAGGTGTAAGCTTTAGTACTTGCTACACCGATCTCGGGACCAGCATTGATATGCACCCCACAATGAGATTCACGACAGATACTACTTCCGACTGTGTTAGTTATACCAACAATAAGAGCTCCACGACTTTTACAATAACGTAGTGCCATTAACGTATCAGCCGTCTCACCTATTGCCATTACAAGAAATACAATAATACTCAATCGCAACCCAGTAATTTTTCAGTCGTATTAAAGAGGTATTATTTGTCAAATTCTTATAAATCTCTTTTCTCATCTGCTTATTTATCACATTTCCATTTTATTATATGTAATTCTGCATTAATAGTTTCGTCGCAAGTCTTACCCGATTGAGAAATAAAGAAGCAGACGTCGTCTCTAAAGACTGGCGTGTTGCGGTCCAAAAAATCGGATGCGAGCTCAACCATCACAGGCAATTCTGTCAGTTCCTCGAGAAGCTGTCGCGTAGCTATGGCAGAATGGTAGCTCGTACCGCAACCGATTAGCATAAGACGTCTGCATCTTTTGATCTCTGGAATGTAATCCTGAAAGAAAGGTATTCTATTCATTATTAGACTCTTTTTTTTAAACACTTGCGAAAAATCGTTTGCAAGAGTTACTTTAATTCCGCCTAAAGTGACTGAGTTATCTTGAAAATTCAAACGACCCCTCATAGTGTTCACCACCGATTCCGGTTGTTCAAAAATCTCCTTCTGCATGAAGTAGTCGTAATTGCCCTTCATGATTTGTTGAATCTCCATCTTCAGTGTCGTGATCTCGCGAGCGTGAGGATCGTCCATGCAACGACGAAGACGATGAATACTCAGCGCGCCTTCTTTAACAGCCGCCACGTCGTCATCCTATAACGTCGGTATAACGCATATAAGATAACTTTTTGCCTAAAATTTGACAAAAATTTGACAAATTTATCAAATCGCGAACCTCTAAGAATATCACGCGATTCGTATGCCGTCTTCTGCTTGTCG
>NW_012088249.1:0-1246 GCF_000956235.1 Wasmannia auropunctata | reverse complement strand
GTTTCCCGATCGTCGTCGTCTAGTATTACGAACCGCCGCGCGATTTCGACGTTCTCCGTTTGCGCGAAACGGTACGGCAGAAACGGCATGCAGAACACGGGGAACCGACGAGGAAAGGAGAGCGGAGCGAGGGAACGAGCGTGTTGTACCACTAAAATTAGAGCGACGTGACAGAGAAGGGGACGGGCTCCTTATAGAGCTTGTGCACGACGCCGGGAGCTTGCGGCCAGGGTTAGCAAACTGGCATTTTCTCTTTCTCGCCTCGAAGTATCGGATTACTTCGGGAACGTCGGTGCGCGCCGTCCGGCCCATTCAGCTTCGACTTTCCTCCGGATACCCCTTTTCCACGCAAGGTTCGGCCAAGCGCGAGCAATTTTTGTACATCCGCGGGTCCCATCCGTTTGCGCCTCTCGTGCCTCTTTCCCCGCGGGCGCTCTCTCCCTGCCGCCCCTTTTGCCGCCACCTCTCTCGCCCGGCCCTTCCGACTTCTTCCTCGTCCACACGACCTGTAATCGGTGAGATTTTCGATTTTCCATCCCTCGATCCTTGATCCTCGCCCGTTTATCTCTCGAATTTATCATCGCGTCGTTAACGAGTGGTCCGACCGAGATTGTTCATGCGGAATTGATCGTGACGTGCTTATCATCTCGAAAGCTGGTACCAGTACCAAGTTACACGCCTAGTTGAGTTATAAAAGCTGTGACAGCCGTGTTAAACGCAGAATTCATTTTCCGATTTTACTGCAAGAATATCAAAAGTGTTACGCGACGCGATATAATCTGAATTACGCAACCCTTTTCCCGCGCAGTGTGCCGCTTTCGTCGGAACAGTGTGATCTAATTAGCGATACTTAACGTGAAAACATATCCGATTATTTAATCGCTCTGCTTTAAAAATCTCTCTGTATCTCTCTCTCTCTCTCTTTCTTTCTATCTCTCTCGCCGTCTGCAAATCAACCTCTGGTAATCAACATCTCGTTTTTGTGTTGCAGCGCTTTAAACAGCCACCAACATGTCTGACGACGAGGAACAATACTCGTAAGTAGTCCACCGATTGTTTACACTCTCGAGCCAACGCCGATCAATATAAATTATTGTCCATTATTCACGCGTCCGCAGTTCTCAATCGCTTATTTTGAAAACTGATGCAATTCCAATTTTCAAACAAAGTTCACACTGAGAAAAATTTTTCGATTGCACGAACAAGTAGTATACACGCATACAAAATGCATTCTGATCATACCAAT